>NW_027311897.1:320000-350000 GCF_040954645.1 Diabrotica undecimpunctata | reverse complement strand
CACGCACACACACACACACACGCACACACACACACACACAATTACACTCTTTACCTCTCGACTCCTACCCATTAGTCGCCTCTTACGACAAGCATGGCCTTCTTGCCACCGCTGTTTTCTTATCTCTGCGAGACGAAGGGACACACACACACACACACACACATACACACACACACGCACACACACACACGCGCACAAACGCACGCACACATACATTTTTCACCTCTCGACTCCTACCCATTAGTCGCCCATTACGACAGGCATGGCCTTCTTGCCACCGCTGTTTTCTTATCTCTGCGAGCCGAAGGGACACACACATACACACACACTCACACACACACGCACGCACACATACACTCTTCACCTCTCGACTCCTACCCATTAGTCGCCTCTTACGACAGGCAGGGCCTTCTTGCCACGGCCGTGTTCTTATCCCTGCGAGCCAACCGGACACACACACTCACACACACACATACACACACACACACTCACACATGCACGCACACACGCACACACTTACACACGCATACACACACACACATACACTTTTCACCTCTCGACTCCTACCCATTAGTCACCTCTTACGACAGGCATGGCCTTCTTGAAACCGCTGATTTCTTATCTCTGCGAGCCGAAGGGACACACATACACATACACACACACTCACACACACACGTACACATGCACGCACACATACACTCTTCACCTCTCGACTCCTACCCATTAGTCGCCCCTTACGACAGGCATGTCCTTCTTGCCACCGCTGTTTTCTTATCTCTGCGGGCCGAAGGGACACACACACAAACATACACACACACACACACTCACACACACACACACACATTCGATCACACACGCACACACACATACACTCACACACACACACGCACACACACATACACTCTTCACCTCTCGACTCCTACCTATTAGTCGCCCCTTACAAGAGGCAGGGCCTTCTTGCCTCGGCCGTATTCTTATCTCTGCAAGCCAAACAGACACACACACATACTCACATACGCACACACACACGCACACACGCATACACACATACACTCTTCACCTCTCGTCTCCTACCTATTAGTCGCCCCTTACAAAAGGCAGGGTCTTCTTGGCTTGGCCGTATTCTCATCTCTGCAAGCCAAACGGACACACAAACATACACACACAATCACACACGCACACACACGCACACACGCACACACACACATATACACTCTTCACCACTCGACTCCTACCCATTAGTCGCCTCTTACGACAGGCAGGGCCTTCTTGCCACGGCCGTGTTCTTATCTCTGCGAGCCTACTGGACACACACACACTCACACACACAAATACACACACACACTCACACACGCACACACACGCACACACGCACACACACACACATACACTCTTCACCTCTCGACTCCTACCCATTAGTCGCCTCTTACGACAGGCAGGGCCTTCTTGCCACGGCCGTGGTCTTATCTCTGCGAGCCGACAGGACACACACACACTCACACAAGCACACACACGCACACACGCACACACACACATACACTCTTCACCTCTCGACTTCTACCCATTAGTCACCGCTTACGACAGGCAGGGCCTTCTTAGCACGGACGTGTTCTTATCTCTGCGAGCCGACCGGACACACACACACTCACACACGCACACACACACGCACACACGCACACACACACATACACTCTCCACCTCTCGACTCCTATCCATTAGTCGCCTCTTAAGACAGGCAGGGCCTTCTTGCCACAGACGTATTCCTATCTCTGCGAGCCGAACGGACACACACACACACTTGCACACACACACACACACACACACACACACACACACACACACACACACACACACACACACACACACACACACACACACACATACACGCTTCACCTCTCGACTCCTACCAATTAGTCGCTCCTTACAGCAAGCATGGCCTTCTTGCCACAGACGTATTCTTATCTCTGCGAGCCGAAGGGATACACACACACATACACACACACGTACTCACACACACACGCACACACGCACACACACACACACATACACTCTTCACCTCTCGACTCCTACCCATTAGTCGCCCTTTACGACTGGCATGAACTTCTTGCCACGGCTGTTTTCTTATGTCTGCGAGCCGAAGGGACACACACACACATATACACACACACACACACACTCACAAACACACACACACACACGCGCAAACACGCACGCACACACGCACACACACACGCACACACGCACGCACACACGCACACACATACACTTACACACGCACACACACACGCACACACGCACACACACACATACACTCTTCACCTCTCGACACCTACCTATTAGTCGCCTCTTACGATAGGCAGGGCCTTCTTGCCTCGGTCGTGTTCTCATCTCTGCGAGCCGACCGGACACACACACACACTGACACACACACATACACACACACACTCACACACGCACGCACACACGCACACACACACATACACTCTTCACCTCTCGACTCCTACCCATTATTCTCCTCATACGACAGGCAGGGACTTCTTGCCACGGCCGTGTTCTTATCTCTGCAAGCCAAACGGACACACACAAACACACGCACACACACACACACGCACACGCACACGCACACGCACACGCACACGCACACACTCTCCACCTCTCGACTCCTATCCATTAGTCGCCTCTTACGACAGGCATGGCCTTCTTGCCACCGCTTTTTTCTTATCTCTGCGAGCGAAGGGACACACACACACACACATACACACACACACTCACACACACACACGCACACACGCACGCACACACGCACACACACATACACTCACACACACACAAACACGCACCCACGCACACACACATACATTCTTCACTTCTCTAATCCTACCTATTAGTCGCCTCTCACGACAGGCAGGGCCTTCTTGCCTCGGCCGTGTTCTTATCTCTGCAAGCCGAACGGACACACACACATACTCACACACGCACACACACACGCACACACGCACACACACATACACTCTTCACCTCTCGACTCCTACCTATTAGCTGCCTCTTACGTTAGGCAGGGCCTTCTTGCCTCGGTCGTGTTCTTATTTCTGCAAGCCGAACTAACACACACACATACTCACACACGCACACACGTACGCACACACGCACACACACATACACTCACACACACACAAACACGCACACACGCACACACACATACACTCTTCACCTCTCGACTCCGACTTATTAGTCGCCCATTACAAGAGGCAGGGCCTTCTTGCCTTGGCCGTATTCTTATCTCTGCAAGCCAAACAGACACACACACATACACACACACATACACACACACTTACACACGCACACACACGTACACGCTCACGCACGCACCCTCCACCTCTCGATTCCTATCCATTAGTCGCCTCTTAAGACAGGCTGGGCCTTCTTGCCACGGACGTATACCTATCTTAGCGAGCCGAACGGACACACACACACACACTTGCACACATACACACACACATACACGCTTCACCTATCGACTACTACCCATTAGTCGCTCCTTACAGCAAGCATGGCCTTCCTGCCACGGACGTATTCTTATCTCTGCGAGCCGAAGGGATACACACACACATACACACACATACACACACACACACACATACACACACACATACTCACACACGCACGCACACACGCACACACACATACACTCACACACACACAAACACGCACACACGCACACACTTATACATTCTTCACCTCTCGAATCCTACCTATTAGTCGCCTCTTACGATAGGCAGGGCCTTCTTGCCTCGGTCGTGCTCTTATCTCTGCAAGCCGAACGGACACACACGCACATACGCACACACATATACACTCTTCACCACTCGACTCCTACCCATTAGTCGCCTCTTACGACAGGCAGGGCCTTCTTGCTACGGCCGTGTTCTTATCTCTGCGAGCCGACTGGACACACACACTCACATACACAAATACACACACACACTCACACACGCACACACACGCACACACGCACACTCACACACACATACACTCTTCACCTCTCGACTCCTACCCATTAGTCGCCTCTTACGACAGGCAGGGCCTTCTAGCCACGGCCGTGTTCTTATCTCTGCGAGCCGACTGGACACACACACACCCACACACACAAATACACACACACACTCACACACGCACACACACGCACACTCACACACACATAAACTCTACACCTCTCGACTCCTACCCATTAGTCGCCTCTTACGACAGGCAGGGCCTTCTTGCCACGGCCGTGTTCTTATCTCTGCGAGCCGACCGGGCACACTCACACACTCACACACGCACACACACAAACACACGCACTTACACACATACACTCTTCACCTCTCGACTCCTACGCATTAGTCGCCGCTTACGACAGGCAGGGCCTTCTTGGCACGGACGTTTCCTTATCACTGCGAGCCGACAGGACACACACACTCACACACGCACACACACGCACACACACACATACACTCTTCACCTCTCGACTCCTCCCCATTAGTCGCCTCTTACGACAGGCAAGGCCTTCTTGCCTCGGCCGTATTCTTATCTCTGCAAGCCGAACGGACACATACACACTCACACACACAAGCACGCACACACGCACACACACGCACACACACAAAAACACTTTTCACCTCTCGACTCCTACCCATTAGTTGCCTCTTACGACAGGCATGGCCTTCTTGCCTCGGCCGTATTCTAATCTCTGCGAGCCGAATGGACACACACATACATACACACACACACACTTACACACGCACAAACACACACACACCCACACACGCACACACACACACACATACACTATTCACCTTTCGACTCCTACCTATTAGTCGCCCCTTACAAGAGAGAGGGCCTTCTTGCCTCGGCCGTATTCTTATCTCTGCAAGCCAAACAGACACACACACATACACACACACTTACACACGCACACACACGCACACACGCATACACACACATACACTCTTCACCTCTCGACTGCTACCAATTAGTCGCCACTTAGGACAGGCAGGGCCTTCTTGCCTCGGCCGTATTCTTATCTCTGCAAGCCGAACGGACACACACACACTCACACACACACGCACGCACACACGCACACACACGCACACACACACACACACAAATACACTCTTCACCTCTCGACTCCTACCCATTAGTCGCCACTTACGACAGGCAGGGCCTTCTTGCCTCGGCCGTATTCTTATCTCTGCAAGCCGAACGGACACACATACACTCAAACACAGACGCACGCACACACGCACACACACGCACTCACGCACACACACACATGCACTCTTCACCTCTCGACTCCTACCAATTAGTCGCCACTTACGACAGGCAGGGCCTTCTTGCCTCGGCCGTATTCTTATCTCTGCAAGCCGAACGGACACACACACACTCACACACACACGCACGCTCACACGCACACACACGCACACACGCACACACACACATACACTCTTCACCTCTCGACTCCTACTTATTAGTCGCCCCTTACAAGAGGCAGGACCTTCTTGCCTCGGCCGTATTCTTATCTCTGCAAGCCAAACAGACACACACACATACACACACACACGCACACACACGCACACACACACACACACATACACTCTTCACCTCTCGACTCCTACCCATTAGTCGCCTCTTAACGACAGGCAGGACCTTCTTGCCTCGGCCGTATTCTTATCTCTGCAAGCCAAACGGACACACACACACGCACACACACACACACACGCACACGCACCCGCACACGCACATACTCTCCACCTCTCGACTCCTATCCATTAGTCGCCTCTTACGACAGGCATGGCCTTCTTGCCACCGCTTTTTTCTTATCTCTGCGAGTGAAGGGACACACACACATATACACACACACACTCACACACACATGCACACACGCACGCACACACGCACACACACATACACTCACACACACACAAACACGCACATACGCACACACATACATTCTTCACCTCTCTAATCCTACCTATTAGTCGCCTCTCACGACAGGCAGGGCCTTCTTGCCTCGGCCGTATTCTTATTTCTGCAAGCCAAACAGACACACACACATACACACACACTTACACACGCACACACACGCACACACGCACACACACACATACACTCTTCACCTCTCGACTCCTACCAATTAGTCGCCACTTACGACAGGCAGGGCCTTCTTGCCGCGGCCGTATTCTTATCTCTGCAAGCCGAACGGACACACACACACTCACACACACACGCACGCACACACGCACACACACGCACACACACACACACAAATACACTCTTCACCTCTCGACTCCTACCCATTAGTCGCCACTTACGACAGGCAGGGCCTTCTTGCATCGGCCGTATTCTTATCTCTGCAAGCCGAACGGACGCACACACTCACACACACACGCACGCACACACACACACACGCACACACGCACACACACACATACACTCTTCACCTCTCGACTCCTACCAATTAGTCGCCACTTACGACAGGCAGGGCCTTCTTGCCTCGGCCGTATTCTTATCTCTGCAAGCCGAACGGACACACACACACTCACACACACACGCACTCTCACACGCACACACACGCACACACGCACACACACACACATACACTCTTCACCTCTCGACTCCTACCTATTAGTCGCCTCTTACGATAGGCAGGGCCTTCATGCCTCGGTTGTGCTCTTATCTCTGCAAGCCGAACTAACAAACACACATACTCACACACGCACACACGCACACACGCATACACACATACACTCTTCACCTCTCGACTCCTACTTATTAGTCGCCCCTTACAAGAGGCAGGGCCTTCTTGCCTCGGCCGTATTCTTATCTCTGCAAGCCAAACAGACACAAACATATACACACACACACGCACACACACGCACACACGCACACACACACACACATACACTCTTCACCTCTCGACTCCTACCCATTAGTTGCCTCTTAACGACAGGCAGTGCCTTCTTGCCACCGCCGTGTTCTCATCTCTGCGAGCCGACCGGACACACACACACACTGACACACACACATACACACACACACTCACACACGCACGCACACACGCACACACACATACACTCTTCACCTCTCGACTCCTACCCATTATTCTCCTCTTACGACAGGCAGGGACTTCTTGCCACGGCCGTGTTTTTATCTCTGCAAGCCAAACGGACACACACACACACACACGAACACACACACACGCACACGCACACGCACACGCACACGCACACACTCTCTACCTCTTGACTCCTATCCATTAGTCGCCTCTTACGACAGGCAAGGCCTTCTTGCCACCGCTTTTTTCTTATCTCTGCGAGCGAAGGGAGACACACACACACATACACACACACACTCACACACACACGCACATACGCAAGCACACACGCACACACACATACATTCTTCACCTCTCTAATCCTACCTATTAGTCGCCTCTCACGACAGGCAGGGCCTTCTTGCCTCGGCCGTGTTCTTATTTCTGCAAGACGAACGGACACAAACACACATACTTACACACGCACACACGCACGCACACACGCACACACACATACACTCTTCACCTCTCGACTCCTACCCATTAGTCGCCTCTTAACGACAGGCAGTGCCTTCTTGCCACGGCCGTGTTCTCATCTCTGCGAGCCGACCGGACACACACACACACTGACACACACACATACACACACACACTCACACACGCACGCACACACGCACACACATACATACACTCTTCACCTCTCGACTCCTACCCATTATTCTCCTCTTACGACAGGCAGGGACTTCTTGCCACAGCCGTGTTCTTATCTCTGCAAGCCAAACGGACACACACACACGCACACACACACACACGCACACGCACCCGCACACGCACACACTCTCCACCTCTCGACTCCTATCCATTAGTCGCCTCTTACGACAGGCATGGCCTTCTTGCCACCGCTTTTTTCTTATCTCTGCGAGCGAAGGGACACACACACACACATACACACACACACACTCACACACACATGCACACACGCACGCACACACGCACACACACATACACTCACACACACAAACACGCACATACGCACACACATACATTCTTCACCTCTCGAATCCTACCTATTAGTCGCCTCTCACGACAGGCAGGGCCTTCTTGCCTCGGCCGTATTCTTATCTCTGCAAGCCAAACAGACACACACACATACACACACACTTACACACGCACACACACGCACACACGCACACACACATACACTCTTCACCTCTCGACTCCTACCAATTAGTCGCCACTTACGACAGGCAGGGCCTTCTTGCCGCGGCCGTATTCTTATCTCTGCAAGCCGAACGGACACACACACACTCACACACACACGCACGCACACACGCACACACACGCACACACACACACACACACAAATAAACTCTTCACCTCTCGACTCCTACCCATTAGTCGCCACTTACGACAGGCAGGGCCTTCTTGCCTCGGCCGTATTCTTATCTCTGCAAGCCGAACGGACGCACACACTCACACACACACGCACGCACACACGCACACACACGCACACACGCACACACACATATACACTCTTCACCTCTCGACTCCTGCCAATTAGTCGCCACTTACGACAGGCAGGGCCTTCTTGCCTTGGCCGTATTCTTATCTCTGCAAGCCGAACGGACACACACACACACTCACACACACACGCACGCTCACACGCACACACACGCACACACACATACACTCTTCACCTCTTGACTCCTACCTATTAGTCGCCTCTTACGATAGGCAGGGCCTTCTTGCCTCGGTTGTGCTCTTATCTCTGCAAGCCGAACTAACAAACACACATACTCACACACGCACACACGCACACACGCATACACACATACACTCTTCACCTCTCGACTCCTACTTATTAGTCGCCCCTTACAAGAGGCAGGGCCTTTTTGCCTCGGCCGTATTCTTATCTCTGCAAGCCAAACAGACACAAACATATACACACACACACGCACACACACGCACACACGCACACACACACACACATACACTCTTCACCTCTCGACTCCTACCCATTAGTTGCCTCTTAACGACAGGCAGTGCCTTCTTGCCACATCCGTGTTCTCATCTCTGCGAGCCGACCGGACACACACACACACACTGACACACACACATACACACACACACTCACACACGCACGCACACACGCACACACACATACACTCTTCACCTCTCGACTCCTACCCATTATTCTCCTCTTACGACAGGCAGGGACTTCTTGCCACGGCCGTGTTTTTATCTCTGCAAGCCAAACGGACACACACACACACGCACACACACACACGCACACACACACACACTCATACACACACACACTCACACACACACACGCACATACGCACGCACACACGCACACACACATACATTCTTCACCTCTCTAATCCTACCTATTAGTCGCCTCTCACGACAGGCAGGGCCTTCTTGCCTCGGCCGTGTTCTTATTTCTGCAAGACGAACGGACACACACACACACACATACTTACACACGCACACACACACGCACACACGCACACACACACACATACACTCTTCACCTCTCGACTCCTACTTATTAGTCGCCTCTTACCACAGGCAGGGCCTTCTTGCCTTGGGGGTGTTCTTATCTCTGCAAGCCGAACGGACACACACACATACTCACACACTGACACACACACGCACACACGCACACACACACATACACTCTTCACCTCTCGACTCCTACCTATTAGTCGCCTATTACGATAGGCAGGGCCTGCTTGCCTCGGTCGTGTTCTTATTTCTGCAAGACGAACGGACACACACACACACATACACACACACACTCACACACACACACGCACATACGCACGCACACACGCACACACACATACATTCTTCACCTCTCTAATCCTACCTATTAGTCGCCTCTCACGACAGGCAGGGCCTTCTTGCCTCGGCCGTGTTCTTATTTCTGCAAGACGAAAGGACACACACACACACACATACTTACACACGCACACACACACGCACACACGCACACACACACACATACACTCTTCACCTCTCGACTCCTACTTATTAGTCGCCTCTTACCACAGGCAGGGCCTTCTTGCCTTGGGGGTGTTCTTATCTCTGCAAGCCGAACGGACACACACACATACTCACACACTCACACACACACGCACACACGCACACACACACACACATACACTCTTCACCTCTCGACTCCTACCTATTAGTCGCCTATTACGATAGGCAGGGCCTGCTTGCCTCGGTCGTGTTCTTATTTCTGCAAGCCGAACTAATACACACACATACTCACACACGCACACACACACGCACACACGCACACACACACCCATACACTCGTCACCTCTCGACTCCTACTTATTAGTCGCCCATTACAAGAGGCAGGGCCTTCTTGCCTCTGCCGTATTTTTATCTCTGCAAGCCAAACAGACACACACACATACACACACACTTATACACGCACCCACACGCACACGCACACGCACACACTCTCCACCTCTCGACTCCTATCCATTAGTCGCCTCTTACGACAGGCATAGCCTTCTTGCCACCGCTTTTTTCTTATCTCTGCGAGCGAAGGGACACACACACACACATACACACACACACTCACACACACACACGCACATACGCACGCACACACGCACACACACATACATTCTTCACCTCTCTAATCCTACCTATTAGTCGCCTCTCACGACAGGCAGGGCCTTCTTGCCTCGGCCGTGTTCTTATTTCTGCAAGACGAACGGACACACACACACACACATACTTACACACGCACACACACACGCACACACGCACACACACACACATACACTCTTCACCTCTCGACTCCTACTTATTAGTCGCCTCTTACCACAGGCAGGGCCTTCTTGCCTTGGAGGTGTTCTTATCTCTGCAAGCCGAACGGACACACACACATACTCACACACTCACACACACACGCACACACGCACACACACACATACACTCTTCACCTCTCGACTCCTACCTATTAGTCGCCTATTACGATAGGCAGGGCCTGCTTGCCTCGGTCGTGTTCTTATTTCTGCAAGCCGAACTAATACACACACATACTTACACACGCACACACACACGCACACACGCACACACACACACATACACTCTTCACCTCTCGACTTCTACTTATTAGTCGCCCATTACAAGAGGCAGGGCCTTCTTGCCTCTGCCGTATTTTTATCTCTGCAAGCCAAACAGACACACACACATACACACACACTTACACACGCACCCACACGCACACGCACACGCACACACTCTCCACCTCTCGACTCCTATCCATTAGTCGCCTCTTAAGACAGGCAGGGCCTTCTTGCCACGGACGTATACCTATCTCTTCGAGCCGAACGGACACACACACACACACTTGCACACATACACACATACACGCTTCACCTCTCGACTCCTACTCATTAGTCGCTCCTTACAGCAAGCATGGCCTTCTTGCCACGGACGTATTCTTATCTCTGCGAGCCGAAGGGATACACACACACATACACACACACACACGCACACACGCACACACACATACACTCTTCACCTCTTGACTCCTACCTATTAGTCGCCTCTTACGATAGGCAGGGCCTTCTTGCCTCGGTCGTGCTCTTATCTCTGCAAGCCTAACCGACACACACACACATACACACACACTCTCACACGCACACACACGCACATACGCACACACATATACACTCTTCACCTCTCGACTCCTACCCATTAGTCGCCTCTTACGACAGGCAGGGCCTTCTTGCCACGGCCGTGTTCTTATCTCTGCGAGCCGACTGGACACACACACACTCACACACACAAATACACACACACACTCACACACGCACACACACGCACACTCACACACACATACACTCTTCATATCCCGACTCCTACCCATTAGTCGCCTCTTACGAAAGGCAGGGCCTTCTTGCCACGGCCGTGTTCTTATCTCTGAGAGCCGACTGGACACACACACACACTCACACACGCACACACACGCACACACGCACTTACACACATACACTCTTCACCACTCGACTCCTACGCATTAGTCGCCGCTTACGACAGGCAGGGCCTTCTTGGCACGGACGTGCCCTTATCACTGCGAGCCGACCGGACACACACACTCACACACGCACACACACGCACACACGCACTTACACACATACACTCTTCACCACTCGACTCCTACGCATTAGTCGCCGCTTACGACAGGCAGGGACTTCTTGCCACGGCCGTGTTCTTATCTCTGCAAGCCGAACGGACACACACACATACTCACACACGCACACACACACGCACACACGTACACACACACATACACTCTTCACCTCTCGACTCCTACCCATTAGTCGCCTCTTACGACAGGCAGGGCCTTCTTGCCACGGCCGTGTTCTCATTTCAGCGAGCTGACCGGACACACACACACACGCATACACAAACACACGCACACAGGCACAAACGCACACACGCAAACGCACACGCACACGCACACACTCTCCACCTCTCGAGTGCTATCCATTAGTCGCCTCTTAAGACAGGCAGAGCCTTCCTGCAACGAACGCATTCTTATCTCTGCGAGCCGAAAGGACACACACACACTCACACACAAACACACACACGCAAGCACACATACACTATTCACCTCTCGACTTCGGCCCATTATTCTCCTCTTACGACAGGCTGGGACTTCTTGCCACGGCCGTGTTCTTATCTCTGCAAGCCGAACGGACACACACACACGCACACACAAACACACACACACACACGCACACACGCACACACACGCATCCATGCACACGCACACGCACACGCACACACTCTCCACCTCTCGACTCCTATCCATTAGCCGCCTCTTAAGACAGGTAGGGCCTTCTTGCCACGGCCGTAATCTTATCTCTGCGAGCCGAGCGGACAAACACACACACTCACACACACACACACACACATACACTCTTCACCTTTCGACCCCTACCTTTTAGTCGCCTCTTACGAGAGGCAGGGCCTTCTTGCCCCGGCCGTATTCATATCTCTGCAAGCCGAACGGACACACACACTCATACACACACACTCACACACGCACAAACACACATACACGCACACACGCACACACACATACACTCTTCACCTCTCGACTCCTACCTATTAGTCGCCTCTTACGATAGGCAGGGCCTTCTTGCCTCGGTTGTGCTCTTATCTCTGCAAGCCGAACTAACAAACACACATACTCACACACGCACACACGCACACACGCATACACACATACACTCTTCACCTCTCGACTCCTACTTATTAGTCGCCCCTTACAAGATGCAGGGCCTTCTTGCCTCGGCCGTATTCTTATCTCTGCAAGCCAAACAGACACAAACATATACACACACACACACGCACACACACGCACACACGCACACACACACACATACACTCTTCACCTCTCGACTCCTACCCGTTAGTTGCCTCTTAACGACAGGCAGTGCCTTCTTGCCACGGCCGTGTTCTCATCTCTGCGAGCCGACCGGACACACACACACACACTGACACACACACATACACACACACTCACACACGCACACACACACGCACCCACACATACACTCTTCACCTCTCGACTCCTACCCATTATTCTCCTCTTACGACAGGCAGGGACTTCTTGCCACGGCCGTGTTTTTATCTCTGCAAGCCAAACGGACACACACACACACACGCACACACACACACACGCACACGCACACGCACACGCACACACTCTCCACTTCTCGACTCCTATCCATTAGTCGCCTCTTACGACAGGCATGGCCTTCTTGCCACCGCTTTTTTCTTATCTCTGCGAGCGAAGGGACACACACACACACATACACACACACACTCACACACACACACGCACATACGCACGCACACACGCACACACACATACATTCTTCACCTCTCTAATCCTACCTATTAGTCGCCTCTCACGACAGGCAGGGCCTTCTTGCCTCGGCCGTGTTCTTATTTCTGCAAGACGAACGGACACACACACATACTCACACACTCACACACACACGCACACACGCACACACACACATACACTCTTCACCTCTCTACTCCTACCTATTAGTCGCCTATTACGATAGGCAGGGCCTACTTGCCTCGGTCGTGTTCTTATTTCTGCAAGCCGAACTAATACACACACATACTCACACACGCACACACACACACGCACACACGCACACACACACATACACTCTTCACCTCTCGACTCCTACCCATTATTCTCCTCTTACGACAGGCAGGGACTTCTTGCCACAGCCGTGTTCTTATCTCTGCAAGCCAAACGGACACACACACACGCACACACACAAACACGCACACGCACCCGCACACGCACACACTCTCCACCTCTCGACTCCTATCCATTAGTCGCCTCTTACGACAGGCATGGCCTTCTTGCCACCGCTTTTTTCTTATCTCTGCGAGCGAAGGGACACACACACACACATACACACACACACACACTCACACACACATGCACACACGCACGCACACACGCACACACACATACACTCACACACACACAAACACGCACATACGCACACACATACATTCTTCACCTCTCTAATCCTACCTATTAGTCGCCTCTCACGACAGGCAGGGCCTTCTTGCCTCGGCCGTATTCTTATCTCTGCAAGCCAAACAGACACACACACATACACACACACTTACACACGCACACACACGCACACACGCACACACACATACACTCTTCACCTCTCGACTCCTACCAATTAGTCGCCACTTACGACAGGCAGGGCCTTCTTGCCGCGGCCGTATTCTTATCTCTGCAAGCCGAACGGACACACACACACTCACACACACACGCACGCACACACGCACACACACGCACACACACACACAAATAAACTCTTCACCTCTCGACTCCTACCCATTAGTCGCCACTTACGACAGGCAGGGCCTTCTTGCCTCGGCCGTATTCTTATCTCTGCAAGCCGAACGGACGCACACACTCACACACACACGCACGCACACACGCACACACACGCACACACGCACACACACATATACACTCTTCACCTCTCGACTCCTACCAATTAGTCGCCACTTACGACAGGCAGGGCCTTCTTGCCTTGGCCGTATTCTTATCTCTGCAAGCCGAACGGACACACACACACACTCACACACACACGCACGCTCACACGCACACACACGCACACACACGCACACACACATACACTCTTCACCTCTCGACTCCTACCTATTAGTCGCCTCTTACGATAGGCAGGGCCTTCTTGCCTCGGTTGTGCTCTTATCTCTGCAAGCCGAACTAACAAACACACATACTCACACACGCACACACGCACACACGCATACACACATACACTCTTCACCTCTCGACTCCTACTTATTAGTCGCCCCTTACAAGAGGCAGGGCCTTCTTGCCTCGGCCGTATTCTTATCTCTGCAAGCCAAACAGACACAAACATATACACACACACACACGCACACACACGCACACACGCACACACACACACATACACTCTTCACCTCTCGACTCCTACCCATTAGTTGCCTCTTAACGACAGGCAGTGCCTTCTTGCCACGGCCGTGTTCTCATCTCTGCGAGCCGACCGGACACACACACACACTGACACACACACATACACACACACACTCACACACGCACGCACACACGCACACACACATACACTCTTCACCTCTCGACTCCTACCCATTATTCTCCTCTTACGACAGGCAGGGACTTCTTGCCACGGCCGTGTTTTTATCTCTGCAAGCCAAACGGACACACACACACACACGCACACACACACACACGCACACGCACACACCTCTTGACTCCTACCTATTAGTCGCCTCTTACGATAGGCAGGGCCTTCTTGCCTCGGTCGTGCTCTTATCTCTGCAAGCCGAACCGACACACACACACATATACACACACTCTCACACGCACACACACGCACATACGCACACACATATACACTCTTCACCTCTCGACTCCTACCCATTAGTCGCCTTTTACGACAGGCAGGGCCTTCTTGCCACGGCCGTGTTCTTATCTCTGCGAGCCGACTGGACACACACACACTCACACACACAAATACACACACACACTCACACACGCACACACACGCACACTCACACACATACACTCTTCAAATCCCGACTCCTACCCATTAGTCGCCTCTTACGAAAGGCAGGGCCTTCTTGCCACGGCCGTGTTCTTATCTCTGAGAGCCGACTGGACACACACACACACACTCACACACCCACACACACGCACTTACACACATACACTCTTCACCACTCGACTCCTACGCATTAGTCGCCGCTTACGACAGGCAGGGCCTTCTTGGCACGGACGTGTCCTTATCACTGCGAGCCGACCGGACACACACACTCACACACGCACACACACACGCACACACGCACACACACACACACACACATACACTTTTCACCTCTCGACTCCTACCCATTATTCTCCTATTACGACAGGCAGGGACTTCTTGCCACGGCCGTGTTCTTATCTCTGCAAGCCGAACGGACACACACACATACTCACACACGCACACACACACGCACACACGTACACACACACATACACTCTTCACCTCTCGACTCCTACCCATTAGTCGCCTCTTACGACAGGCAGGGCCTTCTTGCCACGGCCGTGTTCTCATTTCAGCGAGCTGACCGGACACACACACACGCACACACAAACACACGCACACAGGCACAAACGCACACACGCAAACGCACACGCACACGCACACACTCTCCACCTCTCGAGTGCTATCCATTAGTCGCCTCTTAAGACAGGCAGAGCCTTCCTGCAACGAACGCATTCTTATCTCTGCGAGCCGAAAGGACACACACACACACTCACACACAAACACACACACGCAAGCACACATACACTATTCACCTCGCGACTTCGGCCCATTATTCTCCTCTTACGACAGGCAGGGACTTCTTGCCACGGCCGTGTTCTTATCTGTGCAAGCCGAACGGACACACACACACGCACACACAAACACACACACACACGCACACACGCACACACACGCACCCATGCACACGCACACGCACACGCACACGCTCTCCACCTCTCGACTCCTATCCATTAGCCGCCTCTTAAGACAGGTAGGGCCTTCTTGCCACGGCCGTAATCTTATCTCTGCGAGCCGAGCGGACAAACACACACACTCACACACACACACACACACATACACTCTTCACCTCTCGACTCCTACCTATTAGTCGCCTATTACGATAGGCAGGGCCTGCTTGCCTCGGTCGTGTTCTTATTTCTGCAAGCCGAACTAATACACACACATACTCACACACGCACACACACACGCACACACGCACACACACACACATACACTCTTCACCTCTCGACTCCTACTTATTAGTCGCCCATTACAAGAGGCAGGGCCTTCTTGCCTCTGCCGTATTTTTATCTCTGCAAGCCAAACAGACACACACACATACACACACACTTACACACGCACCCACACGCACACGCACACGCACACACTCTCCACCTCTCGACTCCTATCCATTAGTCGCCTCTTACGACAGGCATGGCCTTCTTGCCACCGCTTTTTTCTTATCTCTGCGAGCGAAGGGACACACACACACACACACATACACACACACACTCACACACACACACGCACATACGCACGCACACACACACACACACTTACATTCTTCACCCTTCTAATCCTACCTATTAGTCGCCTCTCACGACAGGCAGGGCCTTCTTGCCTCGGCCGTGTTCTTATTTCTGCAAGACGAACGGACACACACACACACATACTTACACACGCACACACACACGCACACACGCACACACACACACATACACTCTTCACCTCTCGACTCCTACTTATTAGTCGCCTCTTACCACAGGCAGGGCCTTCTTGCCTTGGGGGTGTTCTTATCTCTGCAAGCCGAACGGACACACACACATACTCACACACTCACACACACACACGCACACACACACATACACTCTTCACCTCTCGACTCCTACCTATTAGTCGCCTATTACGATAGGCAGGGCCTGCTTGCCTCGGTCGTGTTCTTATTTCTGCAAGCCGAACTAATACACACACATACTCACACACGCACACACACACGCACACACGCACACACACACACATACACTCTTCACCTCTCGACTCCTACTTATTAGTCGCCCATTACAAGAGGCAGGGCCTTCTTGCCTCTGCCGTATTTTTATCTCTGCAAGCCAAACAGACACACACACATACACACACACTTACACACGCACCCACACGCACACGCACACGCACACACTCTCCACCTCTCGACTCCTATCCATTAGTCGCCTCTTAAGACAGGCAGGGCCTTCTTGCCACGGACGTATACCTATCTCTGCAAGCCGAACGGACACACACACACACACTTGCACACATACACACATACACGCTTCACCTCTCGACTCCTACTCATTAGTCGCTCCTTACAGCAAGCATGGCCTTCTTGCCACGGACGTATTCTTATCTCTGCGAGCCGAAGGGATACACACACACATACACACACACACGCACACACGCACACACACATACACTCTTCACCTCTTGACTCCTACCTATTAGTCGCCTCTTACGATAGGCAGGGACTTCTTGCCTCGGTCGTGCTCTTATCTCTGCAAGCCGAACCGACACACACACACATACACACACACTCTCACACGCACACACACGCACATACGCACACACAAATACACTCTTCACCTCTCGACTCCTACCCATTAGTCGCCTCTTACGACAGGCAGGGCCTTCTTGCCACGGCCGTGTTCTTATCTCTGCGAGCCGACTGGACACACACACACTCACACACACAAATACACACACACACTCACACACGCACACACACGCACACTCACACACACATACACTCTTCAAATCCCGACTCCTACCCATTAGTCGCCTCTTACGAAAGGCAGGGCCTTCTTGCCACGGCCGTGTTCTTATCTCTGAGAGCCGACTGGACACACACACACACTCACACACGCACACACACGCACACACGCACTTACACACATACACTCTTCACCACTCGACTCCTACGCATTAGTCGCCGCTTACGACAGGCAGGGCCTTCTTGGCACGGACGTGTCCTTATCACTGCGAGCCGACCGGACACACACACTCACACACGCACACACACACGCACACACGCACACACACACACACACATACACTTTTCACCTCTCGACTCCTACCCATTATTCTCCTATTACGACAGGCAGGGACTTCTTGCCACGGCCGTGTTCTTATCTCTGCAAGCCGAACGGACACACACACACATACTCACACACGCACACACACACGCACACACGTACACACACACATACACTCTTCACCTCTCGACTCCTACCCATTAGTCGCCTCTTACGACAGGCAGGGCCTTCTTGCCACGGCCGTGTTCTCATTTCAGCGAGCTGACCGGACACACACACACACGCACAAACGCACACACGCAAACGCACACGCACACGCACACACTCTCCACCTCTCGAGTGCTATCCATTAGTCGCCTCTTAAGACAGGCAGAGCCTTCCTGCAACGAACGCATTCTTATCTCTGCGAGCCGAAAGGACACACACACACACTCACACACAAACACACACACGCAAGCACACATACACTATTCACCTCTCGACTTCGGCCCATTATTCTCCTCTTACGACAGGCAGGGACTTCTTGCCACGGCCGTGTTCTTATCTCTGCAAGCCGAACGGACACACACACACGCACACACAAACACACACACACACGCACACACGCACACACACGCACCCATGCACACGCACACGCACACGCACACACTCTCCACCTCTCGACTCCTATCCATTAGCCGCCTCTTAAGACAGGTAGGGCCTTCTTGCCACGGCCGTAATCTTATCTCTGCGAGCCGAGCGGACAAACACACACACTCACACACACACACACACACACATACACTCTTCACCTCTCGACCCCTACCTTTTAGTCGCCTCTTACGAGAGGCAGGGCCTTCTTGCCCCGGCCGTATTCATATCTTTGCAAGCCGAACGGACACACACACTCATACACACACACTCACACACGCACAAACACACATACACGCACACACGCACACACACATACATTCTTCACCTCTCGACTCCTACCTATTAGTCGCCTCTTACGATAGGCAGGGCCTTCTTGCCTCGGTTGTGCTCTTATCTCTGCAAGCCGAACTAACAAACACACATACTCACACACGCACACACGCACACACGCATACACACATACACTCTTCACATCTCGACTCCTACTTATTAGTCGCCCCTTACAAGATGCAGGGCCTTCTTGCCTCGGCCGTATTCTTATCTCTGCAAGCCAAACAGACACAAACATATACACACACACACACGCACACACACGCACACACGCACACACACACACATACACTCTTCACCTCTCGACTCCTACCCGTTAGTTGCCTCTTAACGACAGGCAGTGCCTTCTTGCCACGGCCGTGTTCTCATCTCTGCGAGCCGACCGGACACACACACACACACTGACACACACACATACACACACACACTCACACACGCACGCACACACGCACACACACATACACTCTTCACCTCTCGACTCCTACCCATTATTCTCCTCTTACGACAGGCAGGGACTTCTTGCCACGGCCGTGTTTTTATCTCTGCAAGCCAAACGGACACACACACACACACGCACACACACACACACGCACACGCACACGCACACGCACACACTCTCCACCTCTCGACTCCTATCCATTAGTCGCCTCTTACGACAGGCATGGCCTTCTTGCCACCGCTTTTTTCATATCTCTGCGAGCGAAGGGACACACACACACATACACACACACACTCACACACACACACGCACATACGCACGCACACACGCACACACACATACATTCTTCACCTCTCTAATCCTACCTATTAGTCGCCTCTCACGACAGGCAGGGCCTTCTTGCCTCGGCCGTGTTCTTATTTCTGCAAGACGAACGGACACACACACACATACTTACACACGCACACACGCACACGCACACGCACACACTCTCCATCTCTCGACTCCTACCTATTAGTCGCCTCTTACGAAAGGCAGGGCCTTCTTGCCTTAGGGGTGTTCTTATCTCTGCAAGCCGAACGGACACACACACATACTCACACACTCACACACACACGCACACACGCACACACACACATACACTCTTCACCTCTCTACTCCTACCTATTAGTCGCCTATTACGATAGGCAGGGCCTGCTTGCCTCGGTCGTGTTCTTATTTCTGCAAGCCGAACTAATACACACACATACTCACACACGCACACACACACACGCACACACGCACACACACACATACACTCTTCACCATTCGACTCCTACTTATTAGTCGCCCATTACAAGAGGCAGGGCCTTCTTGCCTTTGCCGTATTTTTATCTCTGCAAGCCAAACAGACACACACACATACACACACACTTACACACGCACCCACACGCACACGCACACGCACACACTCTCCACCTCTCGACTCCTATCCATTAGTCGCCTCTTACGACAGGCATGGCCTTCTTGCCACCGCTTTTTTCTTATCTCTGCGAGCGAAGGGACACACACACACACATACACACACACACACTCACACACACATGCACACACGCACGCACACACGCACACACACATACACTCACACACACACAAACACGCACATACGCACACACATACATTCTTCACCTCTCTAATCCTACCTATTAGTCGCCTCTCACGACAGGCAGGGCCTTCTTGCCTCGGCCGTATTCTTATCTCTGCAAGCCAAACAGACACACACACATACACACACACTTACACACGCACACACACGCACACACGCACACACACATACACTCTTCACCTCTCGACTCCTACCAATTAGTCGCCACTTACGACAGGCAGGGCCTTCTTGCCGCGGCCGTATTCTTATCTCTGCAAGCCGAACGGACACACACACACTCACACACACACGCACGCACACACACGCACACACACACACAAATAAACTCTTCACCTCTCGACTCCTACCCATTAGTCGCCACTTACGACAGGCAGGGCCTTCTTGCCTCGGCCGTATTCTTATCTCTGCAAGCCGAACGGACGCACACACTCACACACACACACACGCACACACGCACACACACGCACACACGCACACACACATATACACTCTTCACCTCTCGACTCCTACCAATTAGTCGCCACTTACGACAGGCAGGGCCTTCTTGCCTTGGCCGTATTCTTATCTCTGCAAGCCGAACGGACACACACACACACTCACACACACACGCACGCTCACACGCACACACACGCACACACACGCACACACACATACACTCTTCACCTCTCGACTCCTACCTATTAGTCGCCTCTTACGATAGGCAGGGCCTTCTTGCCTCGGTTGTGCTCTTATCTCTGCAAGCCGAACTAACAAACACACATACTCACACACGCACACACGCACACACGCATACACACATACACTCTTCACCTCTCGACTCCTACTTATTAGTCGCCCCTTACAAGAGGCAGGGCCTTCTTGCCTCGGCCGTATTCTTATCTCTGCAAGCCAAACAGACACAAACATATACACACACACACACGCACACACACGCACACACGCACACACACACACACACATACACTCTTCACCTCTCGACTCCTACCCATTAGTTGCCTCTTAACGACAGGCAGTGCCTTCTTGCCACGGCCGTGTTCTCATCTCTGCGAGCCGACCGGACACACACACACACACACTGACACACACACATACACACACACACTCACACACGCACGCACACACGCACACACACATACACTCTTCACCTCTCGACTCCTACCCATTATTCTCCTCTTACGACAGGCAGGGACTTCTTGCCACGGCCGTGTTTTTATCTCTGCAAGCCAAACGGACACACACACACGCACACACACACACACACGCACACGCACACGCACACGCACACGCACACACTCTCCACCTCTCGACTCCTATCCATTAGTCGCCTCTTACGACAGGCATGGCCTTCTTGCCACCGCTTTTTTCTTATCTCTGCGAGCGAAGGGACACACACACACACATACACACACACACACTCACACACACACACGCACATACGCACGCACACACGCACACACACATACATTCTTCACCTCTCTAATCCTACCTATTAGTCGCCTCTCACGACAGGCAGGGCCTTCTTGCCTCGGCCGTGTTCTTATTTCTGCAAGACGAACGGACACACACACACACACACATACTTACACACGCACACACACACGCACACACGCACACACACACACATACACTCTTCACCTCTCGACTCCTACTTATTAGTCGCCTCTTACCACAGGCAGGGCCTTCTTGCCTTGGGGGTGTTCTTATCTCTGCAAGCCGAACGGACACACACACATACTCACACACTCACACACACACGCACACACGCACACACACATACACTCTTCACCTCTCGACTCCTACCTATTAGTCGCCTATTACGATAGGCAGGGCCTGCTTGCCTCGGTCGTGTTCTTATTTCTGCAAGACGAACGGACACACACACACATACACACACACACTCACACACACACACGCACATACGCACGCACACACGCACACACACATACATTCTTCACCTCTCTAATCCTACCTATTAGTCGCCTCTCACGACAGGCAGGGCCTTCTTGCCTCGGCCGTGTTCTTATTTCTGCAAGACGAAAGGACACACACACACACACACATACTTACACACGCACACACACACGCACACACGCACACACACACACATACACTCTTCACCTCTCGACTCCTACTTATTAGTCGCCTCTTACCACAGGCAGGGCCTTCTTGCCTTGGGGGTGTTCTTATCTCTGCAAGCCGAACGGACACACACACATACTCACACACTCACACACACACGCACACACGCACACACACACACATATACTCTTCACCTCTCGACTCCTACCTATTAGTCGCCTATTACGATAGGCAGGGCCTGCTTGCCTCGGTCGTGTTCTTATTTCTGCAAGCCGAACTAATACACACACATACTCACACACGCACACACACACGCACACACGCACACACACACATACACTCTTCACCTCTCGACTCCTACTTATTAGTCGCCCATTACAAGAGGCAGGGCCTTCTTGCCTCTGCCGTATTTTTATCTTTACAAGCCAAACAGACACACACACATACACACACACTTACACAGGCTACCACACGCACACGCACACGCACACACTCTCCACCTCTCGACTCCTATCCATTAGTCGCCTCTTACGACAGGCATGGCCTTCTTGCCACCGCTTTTTTCTTATCTCTGCGAGCGAAGGGACACACACACACACACATACACACACACACTCACACACACACACGCACATACGCACGCACACACGCACACACACATACATTCTTCACCTCTCTAATCCTACCTATTAGTCGCCTCTCACGACAGGCAGGGCCTTCTTGCCTCGGCCGTGTTCTTATTTCTGCAAGACGAACGGACACACACACACACATACTTACACACGCACACACACACGCACACACTCACACACACAAATACACACACACACTCACACACGCACACACACGCACACTCACACACATACACTCTTCAAATCCCGACTCCTACCCATTAGTCGCCTCTTACGAAAGGCAGGGCCTTCTTGCCACGGCCGTGTTCTTATCTCTGAGAGCCGACTGGACACACACACACACACTCACACACGCACACACACGCACACACGCACTTACACACATACACTCTTCACCACTCGACTCCTACGCATTAGTCGCCGCTTACGACAGGCAGGGCCTTCTTGGCACGGACGTGTCCTTATCACTGCGAGCCGACCGGACACACACACTCACATACGCACACACACACGCACACACGCACACACACACACACACATACACTTTTCACCTCTCGACTCCTACCCATTATTCTCCTATTACGACAGGCAGGGACTTCTTGCCACGGCCGTGTTCTTATCTCTGCAAGCCGAACGAACACACACACATACTCACACACGCACACACACACGCACACACGTACACACACACATACACTCTTCACCTCTCGACTCCTACCCATTAGTCGCCTCTTACGACAGGCAGGGCCTTCTTGCCACGGCCGTGTTCTCATTTCAGCGAGCTGACCGGACACACACACACGCACACACAAACACACGCACACAGGCACAAACGCACACATGCAAACGCACACGCACACGCACACACTCTCCACCTCTCGAGTGCTATCCATTAGTCGCCTCTTAAGACAGGCAGAGCCTTCCTGCAACGAACGCATTCTTATCTCTGCGAGCCGAAAGGACACACACACACACTCACACACAAACACACACACGCAAGCACACATACACTATTCACCTCGCGACTTCGGCCCATTATTCTCCTCTTACGACAGGCAGGGACTTCTTGCCACGGCCGTGTTCTTATCTCTACAAGCCGAACGGACACACAAACATACACACACAATCACACACGCACACACACGCACACACGCACACACACACATATACACTCTTCACCACTCGACTCCTACCCATTAGTCGCCTCTTACGACAGGCAGGGCCTTCTTGCCACGGCCGTGTTCTTATCTCTGCGAGCCTACTGGACACACACACACTCACACACACAAATACACACACACACTCACACACGCACACACACGCACACACGCACACACACACACACATACACTCTTCACCTCTCGACTCCTACCCATTAGTCGCCTCTTACGACAGGCAGGGCCTTCTTGCCACGGCCGTGGTCTTATCTCTGCGAGCCGACAGGACACACACACACACTCACACAAGCACACACACGCACACACGCACACACACACATACACTCTTCACCTCTCGACTTCTACCCATTAGTCACCGCTTACGACAGGCAGGGCCTTCTTGGCACGGACGTGTTCTTATCTCTGCGAGCCGACCGGACACACACACACTCACACACGCACACACACACGCACACACGCACACACACACATACACTCTTCACCTCTCGACTCCTACCAATTAGTCGCCACTTACGACAGGCAGGGCCTTCTTGCCTCGGCCGTAAGCTTATCTCTGCAAGCCGAACGGACACACACACACTCACACACACACGCACGCACACACGCACACACACTCACACACACACACACACAAATACACTTCACCTCTCGACTCCTACCCATTAGTCGCCTCTTACGACAGGCATGGCCTTCTTGCCTCGTCCGTATTCTAATCTCTGCGAGCCGAATGGACACACACATACATACACACACACTTACACACGCACAAACACACACACACCCACACACGCACACACACACATACACTATTCACCTCTCGACTCCTACCTATTAGTCGCCCCATACAAGAGGCAGGGCCTTCTTGCCTCGGCCGTATTCTTATTTTTGCAAGCCAAACAGACACACACACACATACACACACACTTACACACGCACACACACGCACACGCCTCTTACGACAGGCAGGGCCTTCTTGCCACGGCCGTGTTCTCATTTCTGCAAGCCGAACGGACACACACACACACGCACACACAAACACACGCACACAGGCATACACGCACACACGCACACGCACACGCACACACTCTCCACCTCTCGACTCCTCTCCATTAGTCGCCTCTTAAGACAGGCAGGGCCTTCTTGCCACAGACGTATTCCTATCTCTGCGAGCCGAACGGACACATACACACACTTGCACACACACACACACACACACACACACATACACGCTTCACCTCTCGACTCCTACCAATTAGTCGCTCCTTACAGCAAGCATGGCCTTCTTGCCACAGACGTATTCTTATCTCTGCGAGCCGAAGGGATACACACACACACACATACACACACACGTACTCACACACACACGCACACACGCACACACACATACACTCTTCACCTCTCGACTCCTACCTATTAGCTGCCTCTTACGTTAGGCAGGGCCTTCTTGCCTCGGTCGTGTTCTTATTTCTGCAAGCCGAACTAACACACACACATACTCACACACGCACACACGTACGCACACACGCACACACACACATACACTCACACACACACAAACACGCACACACGCACACACACATACACACAAACACACGCACTTACACACATACACTCTTCACCTCTCGACTCCTACGCATTAGTCGCCGCTTACGACAGGCACGGACGTATACCTATCTTAGCGAGCCGAACGGACACACACACACTTGCACACATACACACACACACATACACGCTTCACCTATCGACTACTACCCATTAGTCGCTCCTTACAGCAAGCATGGCCTTCCTGCCACGGACGTATTCTTATCTCTGCGAGCCGAAGGGATACACACACACATACACACACATACACACACACACACACATACACACACACATACTCACACACGCACGCACACACGCACACACACATACACTCACACATACACAAACACGCACACACGCACACACACATACATTCTTCACCTCTCGAATCCTACCTATTAGTCGCCTCTTACGATAGGCAGGGCCTTCTTGCCTCGGTCGTGCTCTTATCTCTGCAAGCCGAACGGACACACACACACATACACACACACTCTCACACGCACTCACACGCACATACGCACACACATATACACTCTTCACCACTCGACTCCTACCCATTAGTCGCCTCTTACGACAGGCAGGGCCTTCTTGCCACGGCCGTGTTCTTATCTCTGCGAGCCGACTGGACACACACACTCACACACACAAATACACACACACACTCACACACGCACACACACGCACACACGCACACTCACACACACATACACTCTTCACCTCTCGACTCCTACCCATTAGTCGCCTCTTACGACAGGCAGGGCCTTCTAGCCACGGCCGTGTTCCTAATCTTGCGAGCCGACTGGACACACACACACTCACACACACAAATACACACACACACTCACACACGCACACACACGCACACTCACACACACATACACTCTACACCTCTCGACTCCTACCCATTAGTCGCCTCTTACGACAGGCAGGGCCTTCTTGCCACGGCCGTGTTCTTATCTCTGCGAGCCGACCGGGCACACTCACACACTCACACACGCACACACACAAACACACGCACTTACACACATACACTCTTCACCTCTCGACTCCTACGCATTAGTCGCCGCTTACGACAGGCAGGGCCTTCTTGGCACGGACGTTTTCTTATCACTGCGAGCCGACAGGACACACACACTCACACACGCACACACACGCACACACAAACATACACTCTTCACCTCTCGACTCCTCCCCATTAGTCGCCTCTTACGACAGGCAAGGCCTTCTTGCCTCGGCCGTATTCTTATCTCTGCAAGCCGAACGGACACATACACACTCACACACACAAGCACGCACACACGCACACACACGCACACACACAAAAACACTTTTCACCTCTCGACTCCTACCCATTAGTTGCCTCTTACGACAGGCAAGGCCTTCTTGCCTCGGCCGTATTCTTATCTCTGCAAGCCGAACGGACACATACACACTCACACACACAAGCACGCACACACGCACACACACGCACACACACAAAAACACTTTTCACCTCTCGACTCCTACCCATTAGTCGCCTCTTACGACAGGCAGGGCCTTCTAGCCACGGCCGTGTTCTTATCTCTGCGAGCCGACTGGACACACACACACTCACACACACAAATACACACACACACTCACACACGCACACACACCCACACTCACACACACATACACTCTACACCTCTCGACTCCTACCCATTAGTCGCCTCTTACGACAGGCAGGGCCTTCTTGCCACGGCCGTGTTCTTATCTCTGCGAGCCGACCGGGCACACTCACACACTCACACACGCACACACACAAACACACGCACTTACACACATACACTCTTCACCTCTCGACTCCTACGCATTAGTCGCCGCTTACGACAGGCAAGGCCTTCTTGCCTCGGCCGTATTCTTATCTCTGCCAGCCAAACAGACACACACACATACACACACACTTACACACGCACACACACGCACACACGCACACACACACATACACTCTTCACCTCTCGACTCCTACCAATTAGTCGCCACTTACGACAGGCAGGGCCTTCTTGCCTCGGCCGTATTCTTATCTCTGCAAGCCGAACGGACACACACACACTCACACACACATGCACGCACACACGCACACACACGCACACACACACACACACAAATACACTCTTCACCTCTCGACTCCTACCCATTAGTCGCCACTTACGACAGGCAGGGCCTTCTTGCCTCGGCCGTATTCTTATCTCTGCAAGCCGAACGCTTGCACACACACACTCAAACACAGACGCACGCACACACGCACACACACGCACACACGCACACACACACATGCACTCTTCACCTCTCGACTCCTACCAATTAGTCGCCACTTACGACAGGCAGGGCCTTCTTGCCTCGGCCGTATTCTTATCTCTGCAAGCCGAACGGACACACACACACTCACACACACATGCACGCACACACGCACACACACGCACACACACACACACACAAATACACTCTTCACCTCTCGACTCCTACCCATTAGTCGCCACTTACGACAGGCAAGGCCTTCTTGCCTCGGCCGTATTCTTATCTCTGCCAGCCAAACAGACACACACACATACACACACACTTACACACGCACACACACGCACACACGCACACACACACATACACTCTTCACCTCTCGACTCCTACCAATTAGTCGCCACTTACGACAGGCAGG
>NW_027311897.1:302500-317500 GCF_040954645.1 Diabrotica undecimpunctata | reverse complement strand
ACTAACAAACACACCTACTCACACACGCACACACGCACACACGCATACACATATACACTCTTCACCTCTCGACTCCTACTTATTAGTCGCCCCTTACAAGAGGCAGGGCCTTCTTGCCTCGGCCGTATTCTTATCTCTGCAAGCCAAACAGACACAAACATATACACACACACACGCACACACACGCACACACGCACACACACACACATACACTCTTCACCTCTCGACTCCTACCCATTAGTTGCCTCTAAACGACAGGCAGTGCCTTCTTGCCACCGCCGTGTTCTCATCTCTGCGAGCCGACCGGACACACACACACACTGACACACACACATACACACACACACACTCACACACGCACGCACACACGCACACACACATACACTCTTCACCTCTCGACTCCTACCCATTATTCTCCTCTTACGACAGGCAGGGCCTTCTTGCCACGGCAAGAAGACGGCTCTGCGAGCCGACCGGACACACGAACACTGACACACACACACTCACACATACACTCACACACATGCACACACGCACACACACACATACACTCTTTACCTCTCGACTCCTACCTATTAGTCGCCTCTTACGATAGGCAGGACCTTCTTGCCTCGGCCGTGTTCTTATCTCTGCAAGCCGAACGGACACACAGACATACTCACACCCGCACACACACATGCACACACGCACACACACACATACACTCTTCACCTCTCGACTCCTACCTATTAGTCGCCTCTTACGATAGGCAGGGCCTTCTTGCCTCGGCCGTGTTCTTATCTCTGCAAGCCGAACGGACACACACACATACTCACACCCGCACACACACATGCACACACGCACACACACACATACACTCTTCACCTCTCGACTCCTACCTATTAGTCGCCTTTTACGATAGGCAGGGCCTTCTTGCCTCCGTCGTGTTCTTATCTCTGCAGGCCGAACTAACACACACACATACTCACACACGCACACACACACGCACACACACATACACTCTTCACCTCTCGACTCCTACTTATTAGTCGCTCCTTTCAAGCGGCAGGGCCTTTTTGCCTCGGCCGTATTCTTATCTCTGCATGCCAAACGGACACACAAACATACACACGCACGCACACACACACACATATACACTCTTCACCTCTCGACTCCTACCCATTATTCTCCTCTTACGACAGGCATGGCCTTCTTGCCACGGACGTATTCTTATCTCTGCGAGCCGAACGGACACACACACACACACTCGCACACACACATACACATACACGCTTCACCTATCGACTCCTACCCATTAGTCGCCTCTTACGACATTCAGGGACTTTTTGCCACGGCCGTGTTCTTATCTCTGCGAGCCGAACGGACACACACACTCTCTCACACACACACGCACACACGCACACACGCACACGCACACACTTTCCACCTCTCGACTTCTATCCATTAGTCGCCTCTTAAGACAGGCAGGGCCTTCTTGCCACGGCCGTATTTTTATCTCTGCAAGCCGAACGGATACACACACTCACACACACACGCACGCACACACGCACACACACACACACAAATACACTCTCCACCTCACGACTCCTACCCATTAGTCGCATTTTACGACTGGCATGTCCTTCTCGTCTCGACCGTATTCTAATCTCTGCGAGCCGTTACGGACACTTACATACATACACACACACTAACAAACGCACAAACACAAACACGCACACACACATACACTCTTCACCTCTCGACTCCTACCCATTAGTCACCTCTTACGACAGGCATGGCATTCTTGCCACCGCTGTTTTCTTTTCTCTGCGAGCCGAAGGGACACACATACACACACACACTCACAGACACACACACACACACACACGCACACACGCACACACACATACACACTTCACCTCTCGATTCCTACCTATTAGTCGCCCCTTACAAGAGGCAGGGCCTTCTTGCCTTGGCCGTATTCTTATCTCTGCAAGCCTAACGGATACACACACATACACACACACTCACACACGCAAACACACACGCACACACACACACACACATACACTCTTCACCTCTCGACTCCTACCCATTAGCCGCTAATTACAACAAGCATGGCCTTCTTGTCACGGCCGTATTCTTATCTCTGCAAGCCGAACGGACACACACACCCATACACACACACTCACATACGCACAAATACACACACACGCACACACGCATACACTCTTCACCTCTAGACTCCTACCCATTAGTCACCTCTTACGACAGGCATGGCATTCTTGCCACCGCTGTTTTCTTTTCTCTGCGAGCTGAAGGGATACACATACACACACACACTCACAGACACACACACACGCACGCACACACGCACACACACATACACTCACACACACACACGCACAAACGCACACACACATACACTCTTCACCTCTCGATTTCTACCTATTAGTCGCCCCTTACAAGAGGCAGGGCCTTCTTGCCTTGGCCGTATTCTTGTCTCTGCAAGCCTAACGGACACACACACATACACATACACACTCACACACGCAAACACAAACGCACAAACACACATACACTCTTCACCTCTCGACTCCTACCTATTAGTCGCCACTTACGACAGGCAGGGCCTTCTTGCCCCGGCCGTATTCTTATCTCTGCAAGCTGAACGGACACACACACTCACACACACAAGCACGCACACACGCACACACACACACACACGCACACACACACACACACACAATTACACTCTTTACCTCTCGACTCCTACCCATTAGTCGCCTCTTACGACAAGCATGGCCTTCTTGCCACCGCTGTTTTCTTATCTCTGCGAGCCGAAGGGACACACACATACACACACACTCACACACACACGCACGCACACATACACTCTTTACCTCTCGACTCCTACCCATTAGTCGCCTCTTACGACAGGCAGGGCCTTCTTGCCACGGCCGTGTTCTTATCCCTGCGAGCCAACCGGACACACACACTCACACACACACATACACACACACACACTCACACATGCACGCACACACGCACACACTTACACACGCATACACACACACACATACACTTTTCACCTCTCGACTCCTACCCATTAGTCACCTCTTACGACAGGCATGGCCTTCTTGAAACCGCTAATTTCTTATCTCTGCGAGCCGAAGGGACACACATACACATACACACACACTCACACACACACGTACACATGCACGCACACATACACTCTTCACCTCTCGACTCCTACCCATTAGTCGCCCCTTACGACAGGCATGTCCTTCTTGCCACCGCTGTTTTCTTATCTCTGCGGGCCGAAGGGACACACACACAAACATACACACACACACACTCACACACACACACACACGATCACACACGCACACACACATACACTCACACACACACACGCACACACACATACACTCTTCACCTCTCGACTCCTACCTATTAGTCGCCCCTTACAAGAGGCAGGGCCTTCTTCCCTCTTCCGTATTCTTATCTCTGCAAGCCAAACGGACACACACACATACTCACATACGCACACACACTCACACACGCATACACACATACACTCTTCACCTCTCGTCTCCTACCTATTAGTCGCCCCTTACAAAAGGCAGGGTCTTCTTGGCTTGGCCGTATTCTCATCTCTGCAAGCCAAACGGACACACAAACATACACACACAATCACACACGCACACACACGCACACACGCACACACACACATATACACTCTTCACCACTCGACTCCTACCCATTAGTCGCCTCTTACGACAGGCAGGGCCTTCTTGCCACGGCCGTGTTCTTATCTCTGCGAGCCTACTGGACACACACACACTCACACACACAAATACACACACACACTCACACACGCACACACACGCACACACGCACACACACACACACATACACTCTTCACCTCTCGACTCCTACCCATTAGTCGCCTCTTACGACAGGCAGGGCCTTCTTGGCACGGACGTGTTCTTATCTCTGCGAGCCGACCGGACACACACACACTCACACACGCACACACACACGCACACACGCACACACACACATACACTCTTCACCTCTCGACTCCTACCAATTAGTCGCCACTTACGACAGGCAGGGCCTTCTTGCCTCGGCCGTGAGCTTATCTCTGCAAGCCGAACGGACACACACACACTCACACACACACGCACGCACACACGCACACACACTCACACACACACAAACACGCACACACGCACACACACATACACTCTTCACCTCTCGACTCCGACTTATTAGTCGCCCATTACAAGAGGCAGGGCCTTCTTGCCTTGGCCGTATTCTTATCTCTGCAAGCCAAACAGACACACACACATACACACACACATACACACACACTTACACACGCACACACACGTACACGCTCACGCACGCACTCTCCACCTCTCGATTCCTATCCATTAGTCGCCTCTTAAGACAGGCAGGGCCTTCTTGCCACGGACGTATACCTATCTTAGCGAGCCGAACGGACACACACACACTTGCACACATACACACACACATACACGCTTCACCTATCGACTACTACCCATTAGTCGCTCCTTACAGCAAGCATGGCCTTCCTGCCACAGACGTATTCTTATCTCTGCGAGCCAAAGGGAAACACACACACACATACACACACATACATACACACACATACACACACACATACTCACACACGCACGCACACACGCACACACACATACACTCACACACACACAAACACGCACACACGCACACACACATACATTCTTCACCTCTCGAATCCTACCTATTAGTCGCCTCTTACGATAGGCAGGGCCTTCTTGCCTCGGTCGTGCTCTTATCTCTGCAAGCTGAACGGACACACACACACATACACACACACTCTCACACGCAGTCACACGCACATACGCACACACATATACACTCTTCACCACTCGACTCCTACCCATTAGTCGCCTCTTACGACAGGCAGCGCCTTCTTGCCACGGCCGTGTTCTTATCTCTGCGAGCCGACTGGACACACACACTCACACACACAAATACACACACACACTCACACACGCACACACACGCACACACGCACACTCACACACACATACACTCTTCACCTCTCGACTCCTACCCATTAGTCGCCTCTTACGACAGGCAGGGCCTTCTAGCCACGGCCGTGTTCTTATCTCTGCGAGCCGACTGGACACACACACACTCACACACACAAATACACACACACACTCACACACGCACACACACGCACAATCACACACACATACACTCCACACCTCTCGACTCCTACCCATTAGTCGCCTCTTACGACAGGCAGGGCCTTCTTGCCACGGCCGTGTTCTTATCCCTGCGAGCCAACCGGACACACACACTCACACACACACATACACACACACACACTCACACATGCACGCACACACGCACACACTTACACACGCATACACACACACACATACACTTTTCACCTCTCGACTCCTACCCATTAGTCACCTCTTACGACAGGCATGGCCTTCTTGAAACCGCTAATTTCTTATCTCTGCGAGCCGAAGAGACACACATACACATACACACACACTCACACACACACGTACACATGCACGCACACATACACTCTTCACCTCTCGACTCCTACCCATTAGTCGCCCCTTACGACAGGCATGTCCTTCTTGCCACCGCTGTTTTCTTATCTCTGCGGGCCGAAGGGACACACACACAAACATACACACACACACACTCACACACACACACACACACACGATCACACACGCACACACACATACACTCACACACACACACGCACACACACATACACTCTTCACCTCTCGACTCCTACCTATTAGTCGCCCCTTACAAGAGGCAGGGCCTTCTTCCCTCTTCCGTATTCTTATCTCTGCAAGCCAAACGGACACACACACATACTCACATACGCACACACACTCACACACGCATACACACATACACTCTTCACCTCTCGTCTCCTACCTATTAGTCGCCCCTTACAAAAGGCAGGGTCTTCTTGGCTTGGCCGTATTCTCATCTCTGCAAGCCAAACGGACACACAAACATACACACACAATCACACACGCACACACACGCACACACGCACACACACACATATACACTCTTCACCACTCGACTCCTACCCATTAGTCGCCTCTTACGACAGGCAGGGCCTTCTTGCCACGGCCGTGTTCTTATCTCTGCGAGCCTACTGGACACACACACACTCACACACACAAATACACACACACACTCACACACGCACACACACGCACACACGCACACACACACATACACTCTTCACCTCTCGACTCCTACCCATTAGTCGCCTCTTACGACAGGCAGGGCCTTCTTGGCACGGACGTGTTCTTATCTCTGCGAGCCGACCGGACACACACACACTCACACACGCACACAGACACGCACACACGCACACACACACATACACTCTTCACCTCTCGACTCCTACCAATTAGTCGCCACTTACGACAGGCAGGGCCTTCTTGCCTCGGCCGTGAGCTTATCTCTGCAAGCCGAACGGACACACACACACTCACACACACACGCACGCACACACGCACACACACTCACACACACACACAAATACACTCTTCACCTCTCGACTCCTACCCATTAGTCGCCTCTTACGACAGGCATGGCCTTCTTGCCTCGTCCGTATTCTAATCTCTGCGAGCCGAATGGACACACACATACATACACACACTTACACACGCACAAACACACACACACCCACACACGCACACACACACATACACTATTCACCTCTCGACTCCTACCTATTAGTCGCCCCATACAAGAGGCAGGGCCTTCTTGCCTCGGCCATATTCTTATTTTTGCAAGCCAAACAGACACACACACACATACACACACACTTACACACGCACACACACGCACACGCCTCTTACGACAGGCAGGGCCTTCTTGCCACGGCCGTGTTCTTATTTCTGCAAGCCGAACGGACACACACACACACTTGCACACACACACGCACACACACACACATACACGCTTCACCTCTCGACTCCTACCAATTAGTCGCTCCTTACAGCAAGCATGGCCTTCTTGCCACAGACGTATTCTTATCTCTGCGAGCCGAAGGGATACACACACACACATACACACACACGTACTCACACACACACGCACACACGCACACACACATACACTCTTCACCTCTCGACTCCTACCTATTAGCTGCCTCTTACGTTAGGCAGGGCCTTCTTGCCTCGGTCGTATTCTTATTTCTGCAAGCCGAACTAACACACACACATACTCACACACGCACACATGTACGCACACACGCACACACACACATACACTCACACACACACAAACACGCACACACGCACACACACATACACTCTTCACCTCTCGACTCCGACTTATTAGTCGCCCATTACAAGAGGCAGGGCCTTCTTGCCTTGGCCGTATTCTTATCTCTGCAAGCCAAACAGACACACACACATACACACACATACACACACACTTACACACGCACACACACGTACACGCTCACGCACGCACTCTCCACCTCTCGATTCCTATCCATTAGTCGCCTCTTAAGACAGGCAGGGCCTTCTTGCCACGGACGTATACCTATCTTAGCGAGCCGAACGGACACACACACACTTGCACACATACACACACACATACACGCTTCACCTATCGACTACTACCCATTAGTCGCTCCTTACAGCAAGCATGGCCTTCCTGCCACAGACGTATTCTTATCTCTGCGAGCCGAAGGGATACACACACACATACACACACATACACACACACACATACACACACACATACTCACACACGCACGCACACACGCACACACACATACACTCACACACACACAAACACGCACACACGCACACACACATACATTCTTCACCTCTCGAATCCTACCTATTAGTCGCCTCTTACGATAGGCAGGGCCTTCTTGCCTCGGTCGTGCTCTTATCTCTGCAAGCTGAACGGACACACACACACACATACACACACTCTCACACGCACTCACACGCACATACGCACACACATATACACTCTTCACCACTCGACTCCTACCCATTAGTCGCCTCTTACGACAGGCAGGGCCTTCTTGCCACGGCCGTGTTCTTATCTCTGCGAGCCGACTGGACACACACACACACACACACAAATACACACACACACTCACACACGCACACACACGCACACACGCACACTCACACACACATACACTCTTCACCTCTCGACTCCTACCCATTAGTCGCCTCTTACGACAGGCAGGGCCTTCTAGCCACGGCCGTGTTCTTATCTCTGCGAGCCGACTGGACACACACACACTCACACACACAAATACACACACACACACTCACACACGCACACACACGCACACACACGCACACTCACACACACATACACTCTACACCTCTCGACTCCTAACCATTAGTCGCCTCTTACGACAGGCAGGGCCTTCTTGCCACGGCCGTGTTCTTATCTCTGCGAGCCGACCGGGCACACTCACACACTCACACACGCACACACACAAACACACGCACTTACACACATACACTCTTCACCTCTCGACTCCAACGCATTAGTCGCCGCTTACGACAAGCAGGGCCTTCTTGGCACGGACGTTTCCTTATCACTGCGAGCCGACAGGACACACACACTCACACAGGCACACACACGCACACACACACATACACTCTTCACCTCTCGACTCCTCCCCATTAGTCGCCTCTTACGACAGGCAAGGCCTTCTTGCCTCGGCCGTATTCTTATCTCTGCAAGCCGAACGGACACATACACACTCACACACACAAGCACGCACACACGCACACACACGCACACACACGCACACACACACAAAAACACATTTCACCTCTCGACTCCTACCCATTAGTTGCCTCTTACGACAGGCATGGCCTTCTTGCCTCGGCCGTATTCTAATCTCTGCGAGCCGAATGGACACACACATACATACACACACACACTTACACACGCACAAACACACACACACCCACACACGCACACACACACACACATACACTATTCACCTTTCGACTCCTACCTATTAGTCGCCCCTTACAAGAGAGAGGGCCTTCTTGCCTCGGCCGTATTCTTATCTCTGCAAGCCAAACAGACACACACACATACACACACACTTACACACGCACACACACGCACACACGCACACACGCACACACACACATACACTCTTCACCTCTCGACTCCTACCAATTAGTCGCCACTTACGACAGGCAGGGCCTTCTTGCCTCGGCCGTATTCTTATCTCTGCAAGCCGAACGGACACACACACACTCACAAACACACGCACGCACACACGCACACACACGCACACACACACACACACAAATACACTCTTCACCTCTCGACTCCTACCCATTAGTCGCCACTTACGACAGGCAGGGCCTTCTTGCCTCGGCCGTATTCTTATCTCTGCAAGCCGAACGGACACACACACACTCAAACACAGACGCACGCACACACGCACACACACGCACACACACACATGCACTCTTCACCTCTCGACTCCTACCAATTAGTCGCCACTTACGACAGGCAGGGCCTTCTTGCCTCGGCCGTATTCTTATCTCTGCAAGCCGAACGGACACACACACACTCACACACACACGCACGCTCACACGCACACACACGCACACACGCACACACACACATACACTCTTTACCTCTCGACTCCTACCTATTAGTCGCCTCTCACGATAGGCAGGGCCTTCTTGCCTCGGTTGTGCTCTTATCTCTGCAAGCCGAACTAACACACACACATACTCACACACGCACACACGCATACACACATACACTCTTCACCTCTCGACTCCTACTTATTAGTCGCCACTTACGACAGGCAGGGCCTTCTTGCCTCGGCCGTATTCTTATCTCTGCAAGCCGAACGGACACACACACACTCAAACACAGACGCACGCACACACGCACACACACGCACACACACACATGCACTCTTCACCTCTCGACTCCTACCAATTAGTCGCCACTTACGACAGGCAGGACCTTCTTGCCTCGGCCGTATTCTTATCTCTGCAAGCCAAACAGACACACACACATACACACACACACGCACACACACGCACACACGCACACACACACACACATACACTCTTCACCTCTCGACTCCTACCCATTAGTCGCCTCTTAACGACAGGCAGTGCCTTCTTGCCTCGGTTGTGCTCTTATCTCTGCAAGCCGAACTAACACACACACATACTCACACACGCACACACGCATACACACATACACTCTTCACCTCTCGACTCCTACTTATTAGTCGCCACTTACGACAGGCAGGGCCTTCTTGCCACGGCCGTGTTCTCATCTCTGCGAGCCGACCAGACACACACACACACTGACACACACACATACACACACACACTCACACACGCACGCACACACGCACACACATACATACACTCTTCACCTCTCGACTCCTACCCATTATTCTCCTCTTACGACAGGCAGGGACTTCTTGCCACGGCCGTGTTCTTATCTCTGCAAGCCAAACGGACACACACACACGCACACACACACACGCACACGCACCCGCACACGCACACACTCTCCACCTCTCGACTCCTATCCATTAGTCGCCTCTTACGACAGGCATGGCCTTCTTGCCACCGCTTTTTTCTTATCTCTGCGAGCGAAGGGACACACACACACATACACACACACACTCACACACACATGCACACACGCACGCACACACGCACACACACATACACTCACACACACACAAACACGCACATACGCACACACATACATTCTTCACCTCTCTAATCCTACCTATTAGTCGCCTCTCACGACAGGCAGGGCCTTCTTGCCTCGGCCGTATTCTTATTTCTGCAAGCCAAACAGACACACACACATACACACACACATACTCACACACGCACGCACACACGCACACACACATACACTCACACACACACAAACACGCACACACGCACACACACATACATTCTTCACCTCTCGAATCCTACCTATTAGTCGCCTCTTACGATAGGCAGGGTCTTCTTGCCTCGGTCGTGCTCTTATCTCTGCAAGCCGAACGGACACACACACACATACACACACACTCTCACACGCACTCACACGCACATACGCACACACATATACACTCTTCACCACTCGACTCCTACCCATTAGTCGCCTCTTACGACAGGCAGGGCCTTCTTGCCACGGCCGTGTTCTTATCTCTGCGAGCCGACTGGACACACACACTCACACACACAAATACACACACACACTCACACACGCACACACACGCACACACGCACACTCACACACACATACACTCTTCACCTCTCGACTCCTACCCATTAGTCGCCTCTTACGACAGGCAGGGCCTTCTAGCCACGGCCGTGTTCTTATCTCTGCGAGCCGACTGGACACACACACACTCACACACACAAATACACACACACACTCACACACGCACACACACGCACACTCACACACACATACACTCTACACCTCTCGACTCCTACCCATTAGTCGCCTCTTACGACAGGCAGGGCCTTCTTGCCACGGCCGTGTTCTTATCTCTGCGAGCCGACCGGGCACACTCACACACTCACACACGCACACACACAAACACACGCACTTACACACATACACTCTTCACCTCTCGACTCCTACGCATTAGTCGCCGCTTACGACAGGCAGGGCCTTCTTGGCACGGACGTTTCCTTATCACTGCGAGCCGACAGGACACACACACTCACACAGGCACACACACGCACACACACACATACACTCTTCACCTCTCGACTCCTCCCTATTAGTCGCCTCTTACGACAGGCAAGGCCTTCTTGCCTCGGCCGTATTCTTATCTCTGCAAGCCGAACGGACACATACACACTCACGCACACAAGCACGCACACACGCACACACACGCACACACACGAAAACACTTTTCACCACTCGACTCCTACCCATTAGTTGCCTCTTACGACAGGCATGGCCTTCTTGCCTCGGCCGTATTCTAATCTCTGCGAGCCGAATGGACACACACATACATACACACACACACACTTACACACGCACAAACACACACACACCCACACACGCACACACACACACACACATACACTATTCACCTTTCGACTCCTACCTATTAGTCGCCCCTTACAAGAGAGAGGGCCTCCTTGCCTCGGCCGTATTCTTATCTCTGCAAGCCAAACAGACACACACACATACACACACACTTACACACGCACACACACGCACACACGCACACACACACATACACTCTTCACCTCTCGACTCCTACCAATTAGTCGCCACTTACGACAGGCAGGGCCTTCTTGCCTCGGCCGTATTCTTATCTCTGCAAGCCGAACGGACACACACACACTTACACACACACGCACGCACACACACACACACACGCACACACACACACACACACAAATACACTCTTCACCTCTCGACTCCTACCCATTAGTCGCCACTTACGACAGGCAGGGCCTTCTTGCCTCGGCCGTATTCTTATCTCTGCAAGCCGAACGGACACACACACACTCAAACACAGACGCACGCACACACGCACACACACGCACACACGCACACACACACATGCACTCTTCACCTCTCGACTCCTACCAATTAGTCGCCACTTACGACAGGCAGGGCCTTCTTGCCTTGGCCGTATTCTTATCTCTGCAAGCCAAACAGACACACACACATACACACACACACGCACACACACGCACACACGCACACACACACACATACACTCTTCACCTCTCGACTCCAACCCATTAGTCGCCTCTTAACGACAGGCAGTGCCTTCTTGCCACGGCCGTGTTCTCATCTCTGCGAGCCGACCGGACACACACACACACTGACACACACACATACACACACACACTCACACACGCACGCACACACGCACACACATACATACACTCTTCACCTCTCGACTCCTACCCATTATTCTCCTCTTACGACAGGCAGGGACTTCTTGCCACGGCCGTGTTCTTATCTCTGCAAGCCAAACGGACACACACACACGCACACACACACACACGCACACGCACCCGCACACGCACACACTCTCCACCTCTCGACTCCTATCCATTAGTCGCCTCTTACGACAGGCATGGCCTTCTTGCCACCGCTTTTTTCTTATCTCTGCGAGCGAAGGGACACACACACACATACACACACACACTCACACACACATGCACACACGCACGCACACACGCACACACACATACACTCACACACACACACACAAACACGCACATACGCACACACATGCATTCTTCACCTCTCTAATCCTACCTATTAGTCGCCTCTCACGACAGGCAGGGCCTTCTTGCCTCGGCCGTATTCTTATTTCTGCAAGCCAAACAGACACACACACATACACACACACTCACACACGCACACACACGCACACACGCACACACACACATACACTCTTCACCTCTCGACTCCTACCAATTAGTCGCCACTTACGACAGGCAGGGAATTCTTGCCGCGGCCGTATTCTTATCTCTGCAAGCCGAACGGACACACACACACTCACACACACACACGCACGCACACACGCACACACACGCACACACACACACACAAATACACTCTTCACCTCTCGACTCCTACCCATTAGTCGCCACTTACGACAGGCAGGGCCTTCTTGCCTCGGCCGTATTCTTATCTCTGCAAGCCGAACGGACGCACACACTCACACACACACACGCACGCACACACACACACACGCACACACGCACACACACACATACACTCTTCACCTCTCGACTCCTACCAATTAGTCGCCACTTACGACAGGCAGGTCCTTCTTGCCTCGGCCGTATTCTTATCTCTGCAAGCCGAACGGACACACACACACTCACACACACACGCACTCTCACACGCACACACACGCACACACGCACACACACACATACACTCTTCACCTCTCGACTCCTACCTATTAGTCGCCTCTTACGATAGGCAGGGCCTTCTTGCCTCGGTTGTGCTCTTATCTCTGCAAGCCGAACTAACAAACACACATACTCACACACGCACACACGCACACACGCATACACACATACACTCTTCACCTCTCGACTCCTACTTATTAGTCGCCCCTTACAAGAGGCAGGGCCTTCTTGCCTCGGCCGTATTCTTATCTCTGCAAGCCAAACAGACACAAACATATACACACACACACGCACACACACGCACACACGCACACACACACACATACACTCTTCACCTCTCGACTCCTACCCATTAGTTGCCTCTTAACGACAGGCAGTGCCTTCTTGCCACCGCCGTGTTCTCATCTCTGCGAGCCAACCGGACACACACACACACTGACACACATACATACACACACACACTCACACACGCACGCACACACGCACACACACATACACTCTTCACCTCTCGACTCCTACCCATTATTCTCCTCTTACGACAGGCAGGGACTTCTTGCCACGGCCGTGTTTTTATCTCTGCAAGCCAAACGGACACACACACACACGAACACACACACACACGCACACGCACACGCACACACTCTCTACCTCTCGACTCCTATCCATTAGTCGCCTCTTACGACAGGCAAGGCCTTCTTGCCACCGCTTTTTTCTTATCTCTGCGAGCGAAGGGAGACACACACACACATACACACACACACTCACACACACACACGCACATACGCAAGCACACACGCACACACACATACATTCTTCACCTCTCTAATCCTACCTATTAGTCGCCTCTCACGACAGGCAGGGCCTTCTTGCCTCGGCCGTGTTCTTATTTCTGCAAGACGAACGGACACACACACACATACTTACACACGCACACACGCACGCACACACGCACACACACATATACTCTTCACCTCTCGACTCCTACCCATTAGTCGCCTCTTAACGACAGGCAGTGCCTTCTTGCCACGGCCGTGTTCTCATCTCTGCGAGCCGA
>NW_027311897.1:282500-300000 GCF_040954645.1 Diabrotica undecimpunctata | reverse complement strand
TATTACGATAGGCAGGGCCTGCTTGCCTCGGTCGTGTTCTTATTTCTGCAAGCCGAACTAATACACACACATACTCACACACGCACACACACACACGCACACACGCACACACACACATACACTCTTCACCTTTCGACTCCTACTTATTAGTCGCCCATTACAAGAGGCAGGGCCTTCTTGCCTCTGCCGAATTTTTATCTCTGCAAGCCAAACAGACACACACACATACACACACACTTACACACGCACCCACACGCACACGCACACGCACACACTCTCCACCTCTCGACTCCTATCCATTAGTCGCCTCTTAAGACAGGCAGGGCCTTCTTGCCACGGCCGTGTTCGTATCTCTGCGAGCCGACTGGACACACACACTCACACACACAAATACACACACACACTCACACATGCACACACACGCACACACGCACACTCACACACACCTACACTCTTCACCTCTCGACTCCTACCCATTAGTCGCCTCTTACGACAGGCAGGGCCTTCTTGCCACGGCCGTGTTCTTATCTCTGCGAGCCGACTGGACACACACACACTCACACACACAAATACACACACACACTCACACACGCACACACACGCACACTCACACACACATACACTCTTCACCACTCGACTCCTACCCATTAGTCACCTCTTACGACAGGCAGGGCCTTCTTGCCACGGCCGTGTTCGTATCTCTGCGAGCCGACTGGACACACACACTCACACACACAAATACACACACACACCCACACATGCACACACACGCACACACGCACACTCACACATACATACACTCTTCACCTCTCGACTCCTACCCATTAGTCGCCTCTTACGAAAGGCAGGGCCTTCTTGCCACGGCCGTGTTCTTATCTCTGCGAGCCGAACGGACACACACACATACACACACGCACACACACACGCACACACGCACCCACACACATACTCTCTTCACCTCTCGACTCCTACTTATTAGTCGCCCACTCTTCACATCTCGACTCCTACCCATTAGTCGCCCCGTACGATTTGCATCGCCTTCTTGCCACGGCTGTTTTCTTATCTCTGCGAGCCGAAGGGACACACACACATACATACACACACACTCACAAACACACACACACACACACGCACGCGCACACGCACACACACATACACTCACACACACACAAACACGCCCACACGCACACACACATACATTCTTCACCTCTCGACTCCTACCTATTAGTCGCCTCTTACGATAGGCAGGGCCTTCTTGCCTTGGCCGTGTTCTTATCACTGCAAGCCGAACGGACACACACACATACTCACACACGCACACACACACGCACACACGCACACACATACACTTTTCACCTCTCGACTCCTACTTATTAGTCGCCCACTCTTCGCCTCTCGACTCCTATCCATTAGTCGCCCCGTACGATTTGCATCGCTTTCTTGCCACGGCTGTTTTCTTATCTCTGCGAGCCGAAGGGACACACACACATACATACACACACACTCACAAACACACACACACACGCACGCACACACGCACACACACATACACTCACACACACACAAACACGCCCACACGCACACACACATACATTCTTCACCTCTCGACTCCTACCTATTAGTCGCCTCTTACGATAGGCAGGGCCTTCTTGCCTCGGTCGTGTTTTTATCTCTGCAAGCCGAACTAACACACACACATACTCACACACGCACACACACATGCACACACGCACACACATACACTTTTCACCTCTCGACTCCTACTTATTAGTCGCCCACTTTTCACCTCTCGACTCCTACTTATTAGTCGCCCACTCTTCGCCTCTCGACTCCTATCCATTAGTCGCCCCGTACGATTTGCATCGCTTTCTTGCCACGGCTGTTTTCTTATCTCTGCGAGCCGAAGGGACACACACACATACATACACACACACTCACAAACACACACACACACGCACGCACACACGCACACACACATACACTCACACACACACAAACACGCCCACACGCATACACACATACATTCTTCACCTCTCGACTCCTACCTATTAGTCGCCTCTTACGATAGGCAGGGACTTCTTGCCACGGCCGTGTTCTTATCTCTGCAAGCCGAACGGACACACACACATACTCACACACGCACACACACACGCACACACGCACGCACACATACACTCTTCACCTCTCGACTCCTACCTATTAGTCGCCCCTTACAACTGGCAGGGTCTTCTTGCCTTGGCCGTATTCTTACCTCTGCAAGCCAGACGGACACACATACATACACACACACTCACACACGCACACACACGCACACACGCACACACACACATACACTCTTCACCTCTCGACCCCTACCCATTAGTCGCCTCTTACGACAGGCAGGGCCTTCCTGCCACGGCCATGTTCTTATCTCTGCGAGCCGACCGGACACACACACTCACACACACACACATACAAGAACACACACACACACGCACGCACACACGCGCACACACACACACATATACACTCTCCACCTTTCGACTCCTATCCATTAGTCGCCTCTTAAGACAGGCATGACCTTCTTGCCACGGACGTATTCTTATCTCTGCAAGCCGAACGGACACACACACATACTCACACACGCACACACACACGCACACACGCACGCACACATACACTCTTCACCTCTCGACTCCTACCTATTAGTCGCCCCTTACAACTGGCAGGGTCTTCTTGCCTTGGCCGTATTCTTACCTCTGCAAGCCAGACGGACACACATACATACACACACACTCACACACGCACACACACGCACACACGCACACACACACATACACTCTTCACCTCTCGACCCCTACCCATTAGTCGCCTCTTACGACAGGCAGGGCCTTCCTGCCACGGCCATGTTCTTATCTCTGCGAGCCGACCGGACACACACACTCACACACACACATACAAGAACACACACACACACGCACGCACACACGCGCACACACACACACATATACACTCTCCACCTTTCGACTCCTATCCATTAGTCGCCTCTTAAGACAGGCATGACCTTCTTGCCACGGCCGTGTTCTTATCTCTGCGAGCCTACTGGACACACACACACTCACACACACAAATACACACACACACTCACACACGCACACACACGCACACACGCACACACACACACACATACACTCTTCACCTCTCGACTCCTACCCATTAGTCGCCTCTTACGACAGGCAGGGCCTTCTTGGCACGGACGTGTTCTTATCTCTGCGAGCCGACCGGACACACACACACTCACACACGCACACACACACGCACACACGCACACACACACATACACTCTTCACCTCTCGACTCCTACCAATTAGTCGCCACTTACGACAGGCAGGGCCTTCTTGCCTCGGCCGTGAGCTTATCTCTGCAAGCCGAACGGACACACACACACTCACACACACACGCACGCACACACGCACACACACTCACACACACACAAACACGCACACACGCACACACACATACACTCTTCACCTCTCGACTCCGACTTATTAGTCGCCCATTACAAGAGGCAGGGCCTTCTTGCCTTGGCCGTATTCTTATCTCTGCAAGCCAAACAGACACACACACATACACACACACATACACACACACTTACACACGCACACACACGTACACGCTCACGCACGCACTCTCCACCTCTCGATTCCTATCCATTAGTCGCCTCTTAAGACAGGCAGGGCTTTTTGCCACGGACGTATACCTATCTTAGCGAGCCGAACGGACACACACACACTTGCACACATACACACACACATACACGCTTCACCTATCGACTACTACCCATTAGTCGCTCCTTACAGCAAGCATGGCCTTCCTGCCACAGACGTATTCTTATCTCTGCGAGCCAAAGGGAAACACACACACATACACACACATACACACACACACATACACACACACATACTCACACACGCACGCACACACGCACACACACATACACTCACACACACACAAACACGCACACACGCACACACACATACATTCTTCACCTCTCGAATCCTACCTATTAGTCGCCTCTTACGATAGGCAGGGCCTTCTTGCCTCGGTCGTGCTCTTATCTCTGCAAGCTGAACGGACATACACACACATACACACACACTCTCACACGCAGTCACACGCACATACGCACACACATATACACTCTTCACCACTCGACTCCTACCCATTAGTCGCCTCTTACGACAGGCAGCGCCTTCTTGCCACGGCCGTGTTCTTATCTCTGCGAGCCGACTGGACACACACACTCACACACACAAATACACACACACACTCACACACGCACACACACGCACACACGCACACTCACACACACATACACTCTTCACCTCTCGACTCCTACCCATTAGTCGCCTCTTACGACAGGCAGGGCCTTCTAGCCACGGCCGTGTTCTTATCTCTGCGAGCCGACTGGACACACACACACTCACACACACAAATACACACACACACTCACACACGCACACACACGCACAATCACACACACATACACTCCACACCTCTCGACTCCTACCCATTAGTCGCCTCTTACGACAGGCAGGGCCTTCTTGCCACGGCCGTGTTCTTATCCCTGCGAGCCAACCGGACACACACACTCACACACACACATACACACACACACACTCACACATGCACGCACACACGCACACACTTACACACGCATACACACACACACATACACTTTTCACCTCTCGACTCCTACCCATTAGTCACCTCTTACGACAGGCATGGCCTTCTTGAAACCGCTAATTTCTTATCTCTGCGAGCCGAAGAGACACACATACACATACACACACACTCACACACACACGTACACATGCACGCACACATACACTCTTCACCTCTCGACTCCTACCCATTAGTCGCCCCTTACGACAGGCATGTCCTTCTTGCCACCGCTGTTTTCTTATCTCTGCGGGCCGAAGGGACACACACACAAACATACACACACACACACTCACACACACACACACACACACGATCACACACGCACACACACATACACTCACACACACACACGCACACACACATACACTCTTCACCTCTCGACTCCTACCTATTAGTCGCCCCTTACAAGAGGCAGGGCCTTCTTCCCTCTTCCGTATTCTTATCTCTGCAAGCCAAACGGACACACACACATACTCACATACGCACACACACTCACACACGCATACACACATACACTCTTCACCTCTCGTCTCCTACCTATTAGTCGCCCCTTACAAAAGGCAGGGTCTTCTTGGCTTGGCCGTATTCTCATCTCTGCAAGCCAAACGGACACACAAACATACACACACAATCACACACGCACACACACGCACACACGCACACACACACATATACACTCTTCACCACTCGACTCCTACCCATTAGTCGCCTCTTACGACAGGCAGGGCCTTCTTGCCACGGCCGTGTTCTTATCTCTGCGAGCCTACTGGACACACACACACTCACACACACAAATACACACACACACTCACACACGCACACACACGCACACACGCACACACACACATACACTCTTCACCTCTCGACTCCTACCCATTAGTCGCCTCTTACGACAGGCAGGGCCTTCTTGGCACGGACGTGTTCTTATCTCTGCGAGCCGACCGGACACACACACACTCACACACGCACACACACACGCACACACGCACACACACACATACACTCTTCACCTCTCGACTCCTACCAATTAGTCGCCACTTACGACAGGCAGGGCCTTCTTGCCTCGGCCGTGAGCTTATCTCTGCAAGCCGAACGGACACACACACACTCACACACACACGCACGCACACACGCACACACACTCACACACACACACAAATACACTCTTCACCTCTCGACTCCTACCCATTAGTCGCCTCTTACGACAGGCATGGCCTTCTTGCCTCGTCCGTATTCTAATCTCTGCGAGCCGAATGGACACACACATACATACACACACTTACACACGCACAAACACACACACACCCACACACGCACACACACACATACACTATTCACCTCTCGACTCCTACCTATTAGTCGCCCCATACAAGAGGCAGGGCCTTCTTGCCTCGGCCATATTCTTATTTTTGCAAGCCAAACAGACACACACACACATACACACACACTTACACACGCACACACACGCACACGCCTCTTACGACAGGCAGGGCCTTCTTGCCACGGCCGTGTTCTTATTTCTGCAAGCCGAACGGACACACACACACACTTGCACACACACACACACACACACACACACACACATACACGCTTCACCTCTCGACTCCTACCAATTAGTCGCTCCTTTCAGCAAGCATGGCCTTCTTGCCACAGACGTATTCTTATCTCTGCGAGCCGAAGGGATACACACACACACATACACACACACGTACTCACACACACACGCACACACGCACACACACATACACTCTTCACCTCTCGACTCCTACCTATTAGCTGCCTCTTACGTTAGGCAGGGCCTTCTTGCCTCGGTCGTATTCTTATTTCTGCAAGCCGAACTAACACACACACATACTCACACACGCACACATGTACGCACACACGCACACACACACATACACTCACACACACACAAACACGCACACACGCACACACACATACACTCTTCACCTCTCGACTCCGACTTATTAGTCGCCCATTACAAGAGGCAGGGCCTTCTTGCCTTGGCCGTATTCTTATCTCTGCAAGCCAAACAGACACACACACATACACACACACATACACACACACTTACACACGCACACACACGTACACGCTCACGCACGCACTCTCCACCTCTCGATTCCTATCCATTAGTCGCCTCTTAAGACAGGCAGGGCCTTCTTGCCACGGACGTATACCTATCTTAGCGAGCCGAACGGACACACACACACTTGCACACATACACACACACATACACGCTTCACCTATCGACTACTACCCATTAGTCGCTCCTTACAGCAAGCATGGCCTTCCTGCCACAGACGTATTCTTATCTCTGCGAGCCGAAGGGATACACACACACATACACACACATACACACACACACACATACACACACACATACTCACACACGCACGCACACACGCACACACACATACACTCACACACACACAAACACGCACACACGCACACACACATACATTCTTCACCTCTCGAATCCTACCTATTAGTCGCCTCTTACGATAGGCAGGGCCTTCTTGCCTCGGTCGTGCTCTTATCTCTGCAAGCTGAACGGACACACACACACACATACACACACACTCTCACACGCACTCACACGCACATACGCACACACATATACACTCTTCACCACTCGACTCCTACCCATTAGTCGCCTCTTACGACAGGCAGGGCCTTCTTGCCACGGCCGTGTTCTTATCTCTGCGAGCCGACTGGACACACACACTCACACACACAAATACACACACACACTCACACACGCACACACACGCACACACGCACACTCACACACACATACACTCTTCACCTCTCGACTCCTACCCATTAGTCGCCTCTTACGACAGGCAGGGCCTTCTAGCCACGGCCGTGTTCTTATCTCTGCGAGCCGACTGGACACACACACACTCACACACACAAATACACACACACACACTCACACACGCACACACACGCACACACACGCACACTCACACACACATACACTCTACACCTCTCGACTCCTAACCATTAGTCGCCTCTTACGACAGGCAGGGCCTTCTTGCCACGGCCGTGTTCTTATCTCTGCGAGCCGACCGGGCACACTCACACACTCACACACGCACACACACAAACACACGCACTTACACACATACACTCTTCACCTCTCGACTCCAACGCATTAGTCGCCGCTTACGACAAGCAGGGCCTTCTTGGCACGGACGTTTCCTTATCACTGCGAGCCGACAGGACACACACACTCACACAGGCACACACACGCACACACACACATACACTCTTCACCTCTCGACTCCTCCCCATTAGTCGCCTCTTACGACAGGCAAGGCCTTCTTGCCTCGGCCGTATTCTTATCTCTGCAAGCCGAACGGACACATACACACTCACACACACAAGCACGCACACACGCACACACACGCACACACACGCACACACACACAAAAACACATTTCACCTCTCGACTCCTACCCATTAGTTGCCTCTTACGACAGGCATGGCCTTCTTGCCTCGGCCGTATTCTAATCTCTGCGAGCCGAATGGACACACACATACATACACACACACACTTACACACGCACAAACACACACACACCCACACACGCACACACACACACACATACACTATTCACCTTTCGACTCCTACCTATTAGTCGCCCCTTACAAGAGAGAGGGCCTTCTTGCCTCGGCCGTATTCTTATCTCTGCAAGCCAAACAGACACACACACATACACACACACTTACACACGCACACACACGCACACACGCACACACGCACACACACACATACACTCTTCACCTCTCGACTCCTACCAATTAGTCGCCACTTACGACAGGCAGGGCCTTCTTGCCTCGGCCGTATTCTTATCTCTGCAAGCCGAACGGACACACACACACTCACAAACACACGCACGCACACACGCACACACACGCACACACACACACACACAAATAAACTCTTCACCTCTCGACTCCTACCCATTAGTCGCCACTTACGACAGGCAGGGCCTTCTTGCCTCGGCCGTATTCTTATCTCTGCAAGCCGAACGGACACACACACACTCAAACACAGACGCACGCACACACGCACACACACGCACACACACACATGCACTCTTCACCTCTCGACTCCTACCAATTAGTCGCCACTTACGACAGGCAGGGCCTTCTTGCCTCGGCCGTATTCTTATCTCTGCAAGCCGAACGGACACACACACACTCACACACACACGCACGCTCACACGCACACACACGCACACACGCACACACACACATACACTCTTTACCTCTCGACTCCTACCTATTAGTCGCCTCTCACGATAGGCAGGGCCTTCTTGCCTCGGTTGTGCTCTTATCTCTGCAAGCCGAACTAACACACACACATACTCACACACGCACACACGCATACACACATACACTCTTCACCTCTCGACTCCTACTTATTAGTCGCCACTTACGACAGGCAGGGCCTTCTTGCCTCGGCCGTATTCTTATCTCTGCAAGCCGAACGGACACACACACACTCAAACACAGACGCACGCACACACGCACACACACGCACACACACACATGCACTCTTCACCTCTCGACTCCTACCAATTAGTCGCCACTTACGACAGGCAGGACCTTCTTGCCTCGGCCGTATTCTTATCTCTGCAAGCCAAACAGACACACACACATACACACACACACGCACACACACGCACACACGCACACACACACACACATACACTCTTCACCTCTCGACTCCTACCCATTAGTCGCCTCTTAACGACAGGCAGTGCCTTCTTGCCTCGGTTGTGCTCTTATCTCTGCAAGCCGAACTAACACACACACATACTCACACACGCACACACGCATACACACATACACTCTTCACCTCTCGACTCCTACTTATTAGTCGCCACTTACGACAGGCAGGGCCTTCTTGCCACGGCCGTGTTCTCATCTCTGCGAGCCGACCAGACACACACACACACTGACACACACACATACACACACACACTCACACACGCACGCACACACGCACACACATACATACACTCTTCACCTCTCGACTCCTACCCATTATTCTCCTCTTACGACAGGCAGGGACTTCTTGCCACGGCCGTGTTCTTATCTCTGCAAGCCAAACGGACACACACACACGCACACACACACACACGCACACGCACCCGCACACGCACACACTCTCCACCTCTCGACTCCTATCCATTAGTCCCCTCTTACGACAGGCATGGCCTTCTTGCCACCGCTTTTTTCTTATCTCTGCGAGCGAAGGGACACACACACACATACACACACACACTCACACACACATGCACACACGCACGCACACACGCACACACACATACACTCACACACACACAAACACGCACATACGCACACACATACATTCTTCACCTCTCTAATCCTACCTATTAGTCGCCTCTCACGACAGGCAGGGCCTTCTTGCCTCGGCCGTATTCTTATTTCTGCAAGCCAAACAGACACACACACATACACACACACATACTCACACACGCACGCACACACGCACACACACATACACTCACACACACACAAACACGCACACACGCACACACACATACATTCTTCACCTCTCGAATCCTACCTATTAGTCGCCTCTTACGATAGGCAGGGTCTTCTTGCCTCGGTCGTGCTCTTATCTCTGCAAGCCGAACGGACACACACACACATACACACACACTCTCACACGCACTCACACGCACATACGCACACACATATACACTCTTCACCACTCGACTCCTACCCATTAGTCGCCTCTTACGACAGGCAGGGCCTTCTTGCCACGGCCGTGTTCTTATCTCTGCGAGCCGACTGGACACACACACTCACACACACAAATACACACACACACTCACACACGCACACACACGCACACACGCACACTCACACACACATACACTCTTCACCTCTCGACTCCTACCCATTAGTCGCCTCTTACGACAGGCAGGGCCTTCTAGCCACGGCCGTGTTCTTATCTCTGCGAGCCGACTGGACACACACACACTCACACACACAAATACACACACACACTCACACACGCACACACACGCACACTCACACACACATACACTCTACACCTCTCGACTCCTACCCATTAGTCGCCTCTTACGACAGGCAGGGCCTTCTTGCCACGGCCGTGTTCTTATCTCTGCGAGCCGACCGGGCACACTCACACACTCACACACGCACACACACAAACACACGCACTTACACACATACACTCTTCACCTCTCGACTCCTACGCATTAGTCGCCGCTTACGACAGGCAGGGCCTTCTTGGCACGGACGTTTCCTTATCACTGCGAGCCGACAGGACACACACACTCACACAGGCACACACACGCACACACACACATACACTCTTCACCTCTCGACTCCTCCCTATTAGTCGCCTCTTACGACAGGCAAGGCCTTCTTGCCTCGGCCGTATTCTTATCTCTGCAAGCCGAACGGACACATACACACTCACGCACACAAGCACGCACACACGCACACACACGCACACACACGAAAACACTTTTCACCACTCGACTCCTACCCATTAGTTGCCTCTTACGACAGGCATGGCCTTCTTGCCTCGGCCGTATTCTAATCTCTGCGAGCCGAATGGACACACACATACATACACACACACACACTTACACACGCACAAACACACACACACCCACACACGCACACACACACACACATACACTATTCACCTTTCGACTCCTACCTATTAGTCGCCCCTTACAAGAGAGAGGGCCTCCTTGCCTCGGCCGTATTCTTATCTCTGCAAGCCAAACAGACACACACACATACACACACACTTACACACGCACACACACGCACACACGCACACACACACATACACTCTTCACCTCTCGACTCCTACCAATTAGTCGCCACTTACGACAGGCAGGGCCTTCTTGCCTCGGCCGTATTCTTATCTCTGCAAGCCGAACGGACACACACACACTTACACACACACGCACGCACACACACACACACACGCACACACACACACACACACACAAATACACTCTTCACCTCTCGACTCCTACCCATTAGTCGCCACTTACGACAGGCAGGGCCTTCTTGCCTCGGCCGTATTCTTATCTCTGCAAGCCGAACGGACACACACACACTCAAACACAGACGCACGCACACACGCACACACACGCACACACGCACACACACACATGCACTCTTCACCTCTCGACTCCTACCAATTAGTCGCCACTTACGACAGGCAGGGCCTTCTTGCCTTGGCCGTATTCTTATCTCTGCAAGCCAAACAGACACACACACATACACACACACACGCACACACACGCACACACGCACACACACACACATACACTCTTCACCTCTCGACTCCTACCCATTAGTCGCCTCTTAACGACAGGCAGTGCCTTCTTGCCACGGCCGTGTTCTCATCTCTGCGAGCCGACCGGACACACACACACACTGACACACACACATACACACACACACTCACACACGCACGCACACACGCACACACATACATACACTCTTCACCTCTCGACTCCTACCCATTATTCTCCTCTTACGCAGGCAGGGACTTCTTGCCACGGCCGTGTTCTTATCTCTGCAAGCCAAACGGACACACACACACGCACACACACACACACGCACACGCACCCGCACACGCACACACTCTCCACCTCTCGACTCCTATCCATTAGTCGCCTCTTACGACAGGCATGGCCTTCTTGCCACCGCTTTTTTCTTATCTCTGCGAGCGAAGGGACACACACACACATACACACACACTCACACACACATGCACACACGCACGCACACACGCACACACACATACACTCACACACACACACACAAACACGCACATACGCACACACATGCATTCTTCACCTCTCTAATCCTACCTATTAGTCGCCTCTCACGACAGGCAGGGCCTTCTTGCCTCGGCCGTATTCTTATTTCTGCAAGCCAAACAGACACACACACATACACACACACTCACACACGCACACACACGCACACACGCACACACACACATACACTCTTCACCTCTCGACTCCTACCAATTAGTCGCCACTTACGACAGGCAGGGCCTTCTTGCCGCGGCCGTATTCTTATCTCTGCAAGCCGAACGGACACACACACACTCACACACACACACGCACGCACACACGCACACACACGCACACACACACACACAAATACACTCTTCACCTCTCGACTCCTACCCATTAGTCGCCACTTACGACAGGCAGGGCCTTCTTGCCTCGGCCGTATTCTTATCTCTGCAAGCCGAACGGACGCACACACTCACACACACACACGCACGCACACACACACACACGCACACACGCACACACACACATACACTCTTCACCTCTCGACTCCTACCAATTAGTCGCCACTTACGACAGGCAGGTCCTTCTTGCCTCGGCCGTATTCTTATCTCTGCAAGCCGAACGGACACACACACACTCACACACACACGCACTCTCACACGCACACACACGCACACACGCACACACACACATACACTCTTCACCTCTCGACTCCTACCTATTAGTCGCCTCTTACGATAGGCAGGGCCTTCTTGCCTCGGTTGTGCTCTTATCTCTGCAAGCCGAACTAACAAACACACATACTCACACACGCACACACGCACACACGCATACACACATACACTCTTCACCTCTCGACTCCTACTTATTAGTCGCCCCTTACAAGAGGCAGGGCCTTCTTGCCTCGGCCGTATTCTTATCTCTGCAAGCCAAACAGACACAAACATATACACACACACACGCACACACACGCACACACGCACACACACACACATACACTCTTCACCTCTCGACTCCTACCCATTAGTTGCCTCTTAACGACAGGCAGTGCCTTCTTGCCACCGCCGTGTTCTCATCTCTGCGAGCCAACCGGACACACACACACACTGACACACATACATACACACACACACTCACACACGCACGCACACACGCACACACATACATACACTCTTCACCTCTCGACTCCTACCCATTATTCTCCTCTTACGACAGGCAGGGACTTCTTGCCACGGCCGTGTTTTTATCTCTGCAAGCCAAAGGGACACACACACACACGAACACACACACACACGCACACGCACACGCACACACTCTCTACCTCTCGACTCCTATCCATTAGTCGCCTCTTACGACAGGCAAGGCCTTCTTGCCACCGCTTTTTTCTTATCTCTGCGAGCGAAGGGAGACACACACACACATACACACACACACTCACACACACACACGCACATACGCAAGCACACACGCACACACACATACATTCTTCACCTCTCTAATCCTACCTATTAGTCGCCTCTCACGACAGGCAGGGCCTTCTTGCCTCGGCCGTGTTCTTATTTCTGCAAGACGAACGGACACACACACACATACTTACACACGCACACACGCACGCACACACGCACACACACATATACTCTTCACCTCTCGACTCCTACCCATTAGTCGCCTCTTAACGACAGGCAGTGCCTTCTTGCCACGGCCGTGTTCTCATCTCTGCGAGCCGACCGGACACACACACACACTGACACACACACATACACACACACACTCACACACGCACGCATACATACACTCTTCACCTCTCGACTCCTACCCATTATTCTCCTCTTACGACAGGCAGGGACTTCTTGCCAGAGCCGTGTTCTTATCTCTGCAAGCCAAACGGACACACACACACGCACACACACACACGCACACGCACCCGCACACGCACACACTCTCCACCTCTCGACTCCTATCCATTAGTCGCCTCTTACGACAGGCATGGCCTTCTTGCCACCGCTTTTTTCTTATCTCTGCGAGCGAAGGGACACACACACACACATACACACACACAAACACACACACATGCACACACGCACGCACACACGCACACACACATACACTCACACACACACAAACACGCACATACGCACACACATACATTCTTCACCTCTCTAATCCTACCTATTAGTCGCCTCTCACGACAGGCAGGGCCTTCTTGCCTCGGCCGTATTCTTATCTCTGCAAGCCAAACAGACACACACACATACACACACACTTACACACGCACACACACGCACACACGCACACACACATACACTCTTCACCTCTCGACTCCTACCAATTAGTCGCCACTTACAACAGGCAGGGCCTTCTTGCCGCGGCCGTATTCTTATCTCTGCAAGCCGAACGGACACACACACACTCACACACACAAATACACACACACACTCACACACGCACACACACGCACACTCACACACACATACACTCTACACCTCTCGACTCCTACCCATTAGTCGCCTCTTACGACAGGCAGGGCCTTCTTGCCACGGCCGTGTTCTTATCTCTGCGAGCCGACCGGGCACACTCACACACTCACACACGCACACACACAAACACACGCACTTACACACATACACTCTTCACCTCTCGACTCCTACGCATTAGTCGCCGCTTACGACAGGCAGGGCCTTCTTGGCACGGACGTTTCCTTATCACTGCGAGCCGACAGGACACACACACTCACACAGGCACACACACGCACACACACACATACACTCTTCACCTCTCGACTCCTCCCTATTAGTCGCCTCTTACGACAGGCAAGGCCTTCTTGCCTCGGCCGTATTCTTATCTCTGCAAGCCGAACGGACACATACACACTCACGCACACAAGCACGCACACACGCACACACACGCACACACACGAAAACACTTTTCACCACTCGACTCCTACCCATTAGTTGCCTCTTACGACAGGCATGGCCTTCTTGCCTCGGCCGTATTCTAATCTCTGCGAGCCGAATGGACACACACATACATACACACACACACACTTACACACGCACAAACACACACACACCCACACACGCACACACACACACACACATACACTATTCACCTTTCGACTCCTACCTATTAGTCGCCCCTTACAAGAGAGAGGGCCTCCTTGCCTCGGCCGTATTCTTATCTCTGCAAGCCAAACAGACACACACACATACACACACACTTACACACGCACACACACGCACACACGCACACACACACATACACTCTTCACCTCTCGACTCCTACCAATTAGTCGCCACTTACGACAGGCAGGGCCTTCTTGCCTCGGCCGTATTCTTATCTCTGCAAGCCGAACGGACACACACACACTTACACACACACGCACGCACACACACACACACACGCACACACACACACACACAAATACACTCTTCACCTCTCGACTCCTACCCATTAGTCGCCACTTACGACAGGCAGGGCCTTCTTGCCTCGGCCGTATTCTTATCTCTGCAAGCCGAACGGACACACACACACTCAAACACAGACGCACGCACACACGCACACACACGCACACACGCACACACACACATGCACTCTTCACCTCTCGACTCCTACCAATTAGTCGCCACTTACGACAGGCAGGGCCTTCTTGCCTTGGCCGTATTCTTATCTCTGCAAGCCAAACAGACACACACACATACACACACACACGCACACACACGCACACACGCACACACACACACATACACTCTTCACCTCTCGACTCCTACCCATTAGTCGCCTCTTAACGACAGGCAGTGCCTTCTTGCCACGGCCGTGTTCTCATCTCTGCGAGCCGACCGGACACACACACACACTGACACACACACATACACACACACACTCACACACGCACGCACACACGCACACACATACATACACTCTTCACCTCTCGACTCCTACCCATTATTCTCCTCTTACGACAGGCAGGGACTTCTTGCCACGGCCGTGTTCTTATCTCTGCAAGCCAAACGGACACACACACACGCACACACACACACACGCACACGCACCCGCACACGCACACACTCTCCACCTCTCGACTCCTATCCATTAGTCGCCTCTTACGACAGGCATGGCCTTCTTGCCACCGCTTTTTTCTTATCTCTGCGAGCGAAGGGACACACACACACATACACACACACACTCACACACACATGCACACACGCACGCACACACGCACACACACATACACTCACACACACACACACAAACACGCACATACGCACACACATGCATTCTTCACCTCTCTAATCCTACCTATTAGTCGCCTCTCACGACAGGCAGGGCCTTCTTGCCTCGGCCGTATTCTTATTTCTGCAAGCCAAACAGACACACACACATACACACACACTCACACACGCACACACACGCACACACGCACACACACACATACACTCTTCACCTCTCGACTCCTACCAATTAGTCGCCACTTACGACAGGCAGGGCCTTCTTGCCGCGGCCGTATTCTTATCTCTGCAAGCCGAACGGACACACACACACTCACACACACACACGCACGCACACACGCACACACACGCACACACACACACACAAATACACTCTTCACCTCTCGACACCTACCCATTAGTCGCCACTTACGACAGGCAGGGCCTTCTTGCCTCGGCCGTATTCTTATCTCTGCAAGCCGAACGGACGCACACACTCACACACACACACGCACGCACACACACACACACGCACACACGCACACACACACATACACTCTTCACCTCTCGACTCCTACCAATTAGTCGCCACTTACGACAGGCAGGTCCTTCTTGCCTCGGCCGTATTCTTATCTCTGCAAGCCGAACGGACACACACACACTCACACACACACGCACTCTCACACGCACACACACGCACACACGCACACACACACATACACTCTTCACCTCTCGACTCCTACC
>NW_027311897.1:257500-277500 GCF_040954645.1 Diabrotica undecimpunctata | reverse complement strand
TCTTCACCTCTCGACTCCTACCTATTAGTCGCCTCTTACGATAGGCAGGGCCTTCTTGCCTTGGCCGTGTTCTTATCACTGCAAGCCGAACGGACACACACACATACTCACACACGCACACACACACGCACACACGCACACACATACACTTTTCACCTCTCGACTCCTACTTATTAGTCGCCCACTCTTCGCCTCTCGACTCCTATCCATTAGTCGCCCCGTACGATTTGCATCGCTTTCTTGCCACGGCTGTTTTCTTATCTCTGCGAGCCGAAGGGACACACACACATACATACACACACACTCACAAACACACACACACACGCACGCACACACGCACACACACATACACTCACACACACACAAACACGCCCACACGCACACACACATACATTCTTCACCTCTCGACTCCTACCTATTAGTCGCCTCTTACGATAGGCAGGGCCTTCTTGCCTCGGTCGTGTTTTTATCTCTGCAAGCCGAACTAACACACACACATACTCACACACGCACACACACATGCACACACGCACACACATACACTTTTCACCTCTCGACTCCTACTTATTAGTCGCCCACTTTTCACCTCTCGACTCCTACTTATTAGTCGCCCACTCTTCGCCTCTCGACTCCTATCCATTAGTCGCCCCGTACGATTTGCATCGCTTTCTTGCCACGGCTGTTTTCTTATCTCTGCGAGCCGAAGGGACACACACACATACATACACACACACTCACAAACACACACACACACGCACGCACACACGCACACACACATACACTCACACACACACAAACACGCCCACACGCATACACACATACATTCTTCACCTCTCGACTCCTACCTATTAGTCGCCTCTTACGATAGGCAGGGACTTCTTGCCACGGCCGTGTTCTTATCTCTGCAAGCCGAACGGACACACACACATACTCACACACGCACACACACACGCACACACGCACGCACACATACACTCTTCACCTCTCGACTCCTACCTATTAGTCGCCCCTTACAACTGGCAGGGTCTTCTTGCCTTGGCCGTATTCTTACCTCTGCAAGCCAGACGGACACACATACATACACACACACTCACACACGCACACACACGCACACACGCACACACACACATACACTCTTCACCTCTCGACCCCTACCCATTAGTCGCCTCTTACGACAGGCAGGGCCTTCCTGCCACGGCCATGTTCTTATCTCTGCGAGCCGACCGGACACACACACTCACACACACACATACAAGAACACACACACACACGCACGCACACACGCGCACACACACACACATATACACTCTCCACCTTTCGACTCCTATCCATTAGTCGCCTCTTAAGACAGGCATGACCTTCTTGCCACGGACGTATTCTTATCTCTGCAAGCCGAACGGACACACACACATACTCACACACGCACACACACACGCACACACGTACACACACATACACTCTTCACATCTCGACTCCTACCCATTAGTCGCCTCTTACGACAGGCAGGGACTTCTTGCCACGGCCGTGTTCTCATTTCAGCGAGCCGACCGGACACACACACACACGCACACACAAACACACGCACACAGGCACAAACGCACACACGCAAACGCACACGCACACGCACACACTCTCCACCTCTCGAGTCCTATCCATTAGTCGCCTCTTAAGACAGGCAGAACCTTCTTGCAACGAACGCATTCTTATCTCTGCGAGCCGAAAGGACACGCACACACACTCACACACAAACACACACACGCAAGCACACATACACTATTCACCTCTCGACTTCTACCCATTATTCTCCTCTTACGACAGGCAGGGACTTCTTGCCACGGCCGTGTTCTTATCTCTGCAAGCCGAACGGACACACACACACGCACACACAAACACACACACACACACGCACACACGCACACACACGCACCCACGCAGACGCACACGCACACGCACACGCACACGCACACACTCTCCACCTCTCGACTCCTATCCATTAGCCGCCTCTTAAGACAGGTAGGGCCTTCTTGCCACGGCCGTAATCTTATCTCTGCGAGCCGAGCGGACAAACACACACACTCACACACACACACACACATACACTCTTCACCTCTCGACCCCTACCTTTTACTCGCCTCTTACGAGAGGCAGGGCCTTCTTGCCCCGGCCGTATTCATATCTCTGCAAGCCGAACGGATACACACACTCATACACACACACTCTCACACGCACAAACACACATACACGCACACACGCACACAAACATACACTCTTCACCTCTCGACTCCTACCCATTAGTCGCCTCTTACGACAGGCAAGGCCTTCTTGCCTCGGCCGTATTCTTATCTCTGCAAGCCGAACGGACACATACACACGCACACACACGCACACACACAAAAACACTTTTCACCTCTCGACTCCTACCCATTAGTTGCCTCTTACGACAGGCATGGCCTTCTTGCCTCGGCCGTATTCTAATCTCTGCGAGCCGAATGGACACACACATACATACACACACACTTACACACGCACAAACACACACACACCCACACACGCACACACACACACACATACACTATTCACCTTTCGACTCCTACCTATTAGTCGCCCCTTACAAGAGAGAGGGCCTTCTTGCCTCGGCCGTATTCTTATCTCTGCAAGCCAAACAGACACACACACATACACACACACTTACACACGCACACACACGCACACACGCACACACACACATACACTCTTCACCTCTCGACTCCTACCAATTAGTCGCCACTTACGACAGGCAGGGCCTTCTTGCCTCGGCCGTATTCTTATCTCTGCAAGCCGAACGGACACACACACACTCACACACACACGCACGCACACACGCACACACACGCACACACACACACACAAATACACTCTTCACCTCTCGGCTCCTACCCATTAGTCGCCACTTACGACAGGCAGGGCCTTCTTGCCTTGGCCGTATTCTTATCTCTGCAAGCCGAACGGACACACACACACTCACACACAGACGCACGCACACACGCACACACACGCACACACGCACACACACACATGCACTCTTCACCTCTCGACTCCTACCAATTAGTCGCCACTTACGACAGGCAGGGCCTTCTTGCCTCGGCCGTATTCTTATCTCTGCAAGCCGAACGGACACACACACACTCACACACACACGCACGCTCACACGCACACACACGCACACACGCACACACACACATACACTCTTCACCTCTCGACTCCTACCAATATGTCGCCACTTACGACAGGCAGGGCCTTCTTGCCTCGGCCGTATTCTTATCTCTGCAAGCCGAACGGACACACACACACTCACACACACACGCACGCTCACACGCACACACACGCACACACGCACACACGCACACACACACATACACTCTTCACCTCTCGACTCCTACCTATTAGTCGCCTCTTACGATAGGCAGGGCCTTCTTGCCTCGGTTGTGCTCTTATCTCTGCAAGCCGAACAAACACACACACATACTCACACACGCACACACGCACACACCCACATGCACTCTTCACCTCTCGACTCCTACCAATTAGTCGCCTCTGAACGACAGGCAGTGCCTTCTTGCTACGGCCGTGTTCTTATCTCTGCAAGCCGAACGGACACACACACACACACGCACACACAAACACACGCACACAGGCACACACGCACTCACGCACACGCACACATTCTCCACCTCTCGATTCCTATCCATTAGTCGCCTCTTAAGACAGGCAGGGCCTTCTTGCCACGGACGTATTCTTATCTCTGCGAGCCGAAAGGACACACACACACACACACGCACACACAAACACACGCACACAGGCACACACGCACACACGCACACGTACACGCACACGCACACACTCTCCACCTCTCGACTAATATCCATTAGTCGCCTCTTAAGACAGGCAGGGCGTTCTTGCCTCGGTTGTATTCTTATCTCTGCAAGCCGAACGGACACACACACATACTCACACACGCACACACACGCACACACGCACACACACATACACTCTTCACCTCTCGACTCCTACCTATTAGTCGCCCCTTACAACTGGCAGGGTCTTCTTGCCTTGGCCGTATTCTTACCTCTGCAAGCCAGACGGACACACACACATACACACACACTCACACACGCACACACACGCACACACGCACACACACACATACACTCTTCACCTCTCGACCCCTACCCATTAGTCGCCTCTTACGACAGGCAGGGCCTTCCTGCCACGGCCATGTTCTTATCTCTGCGAGCCGACCGGACACACACACTCACACACACACATACAAAAACACACACACACACGCACGCACACACGCGCACACACACATATACACTCTCCACCTTCCGACTCCTATCCATTAGTCGCCTCTTAAGACAGGCATGACCTTCTTGCCACGGACGTATTCTTATCTCTGCAAGCCGAACGGACAAACACACATACTCACACACGCACACACACACGCACACACGTACACACACACATACACTCTTCACCTCTCGACTCCTACCCATTAGTCGCCTCTTACGACAGGCAGGCCTTCTTGCCACGGCCGTGTTCTCATTTCAGCGAGCCGACCGGACACACACAAACACGCCCACACGCACACACACATACATTCTTCACCTCTCGACTCCTACCTATTAGTCGCCTCTTACGATGGGCAGGGACTTCTTGCCACGGCCGTATTCTTACCTCTGCAAGCCAGACGGACACACACACATACACACACACTCACACACGCACACACACGCACACACGCACACACACACATACACTCTTCACCTCTCGACCCCTACCCATTAGTCGCCTCTTACGACAGGCAGGGCCTTCCTGCCACGGCCATGTTCTTATCTCTGCGAGCCGACCGGACACACACACTCACACACACACATACAAGAACACACACACACACGCACGCACACACGCGCACACACACATATACACTCTCCACCTTTCGACTCCTATCCATTAGTCGCCTCTTAAGACAGGCATGACCTTCTTGCCACGGACGTATTCTTATCTCTGCAAGCCGAACGGACAAATAAACATACTCACACACGCACACACACACGCACACACGTACACACACACATACACTCTTCACCTCTCGACTCCTACCCATTAGTCGCCTCTTATGACAGGCAGGGCCTTCTTGCCACGGCCGTGTTCTCATTTCAGCGAGCCGACCGGACACACACAAACACGCCCACACGCACACACACATACATTCTTCACCTCTCGACTCCTACCTATTAGTCGCCTCTTACGATGGGCAGGGACTTCTTGCCACGGCCGTGTTCTTATCTCTGAAAGCCGAACGGACACACACACATACTCACACACGCACACACACACGCACACACGCACACACACATACACTCTTCACCTCTCGACTCCTACCTATTAGTCGCCCCTTACAACTGGCAGGGTCTTCTTGCCTTGGCCGTATTCTTACCTCTGCAAGCCAGACAGACACACACACATACACACACAATCACACACGCACACACACACGCACACACGTACACACACACATACACTCTTCACCTCTCGACTCCTACCCATTAGTCGCCTCTTAAGACAGGCAGAGCCTTCTTGCAACGAACGCATTCTTATCTCTGCGAGCCGAAAGGACACGCACACACACTCACACACAAACACATACACGCAAGCACACATACACTATTCACCTCTCGACTTCTACCCATTATTCTCCTTTTACGACAGGCAGGGACTTCTTGCCACGGCCGTGTTCTTATCTCTGCAAGCCGAACGGACACACACACACGCACACACAAACACACACACACGCACACACGCACACACACGCACCCACGCACACGCACACGCACACGCACACACTCTCCACCTCTCGACTCCTATCCATTAGCCGCCTCTTAAGACAGGTAGGGCCTTCTTGCCACGGCCGTAATCTTATCTCTGCGAGCCGAGCGGACAAACACACACACTCACACACACACACACACACATACACTCTTCACCTCTCGACCCCTACCTTTTAGTCGCCTCTTACGAGAGGCAGGGCCTTCTTGCCCCGGCCGTATTCATATCTCTGCAAGCCGAACGGACACACACACTCATACACACACACTCACACACGCACAAACACACATACACGCACACACGCACACACACATACACTCTTCACCTCTCGACTCCTACCAATTAGTCGCTCCATACAGCAAGCATGGCCTTCTTGTCACGGCCGTATTCTTATCTCTGCAAGCCGAACGGACACACACACTCATACACACACTCACACACGCACAAACACACACACACGCACACACGCACACACACATACACTCTTCACCTCTCGACTCCTACCTTTTAGTCGCCTCTTACGATAAGCAGGGCCTTCTTGCCGCGGTCGTGTTCTCATCTCTGCAAGCCAAACTAACACACACACATACTCACACACGCACACACACACACACACGCACACACGCACACACACATACACTCTTCACCTCTCGACTCCTACTTATTAGTCGACCCCTACAAGAGGCAGGGCCTTCTGGCCTCGGCCGTATTCTTATCTCTGCAAGCCAAACGGACACACACACATACACACACACTCACACACGCCCACACACGCACACACGCACACACACACACATACACTCTTCACCTCTCGACTCCTACCCATTATTCTCCTCTTACGACAGGCAGGGACTTCTTGCCACGGCCGTGTTCTTATCTCTGCAAGCCAAACGGACACACACACATACTCACACACGCACACACACACGCACACACGCACACACACACACATACACTCTTCACCTCTCGACTCCTACCTATTAGTCGCCCCTTACAACTGGCAGGGTCTTCTTGCCTTGGCGGTATTCTTACCTCTGCAAGCCAGACGGACACACACACATACACACACACACTCACACACGCACACACTTACGTACTCTCTTCACCTCTCGACTCCTACCCATTAGTCGCCTCTTACGACAGGCAGGGACTTCTTGCTACGGCCGTGTTCTTATCTCTGCAAGCCGAACGGACACACACACGCACACACAAACACACGCACACAGGCACACACGCACTCACGCACACGCACACATTCTCCACCTCTCGATTCCTATCCATTAGTCGCCTCTTAAGACAGGCAGGGCCTTCTTGCCACGGACGTATTCTTATCTCTGCGAGCCGAAAGGACACACACACACACACACGCACACACAAACACACGCACACAGGCACACACGCACACACGCACACGTACACGCACACGCACACACTCTCCACCTCTCGACTAATATCCATTAGTCGCCTCTTAAGACAGGCAGGGCGTTCTTGCCTCGGCCGTATTCTTATCTCTGCAAGCCAAACGGACACACACACACATACACACACACACATACTCACACACGCACTAACACACGCACACACACAAAGACACATACACTCTTCACCTCTCGACTCCTACCCATTATTCTTCTATTTCGAAAGGCAGGGACTTCTTGCCACGGCCGTGTTCTTATCTCTGCGAGCCGAACGGACACACACACATACACACACACGCACACACACACGCACACACGCACCCACACACATACTCTCTCTACCTCTCGACTCCTACTTATTAGTCGCCCACTCTTCACATCTCGACTCCTACCCATTAGTCGCCCCGTACGATTTGCATCGCCTTCTTGCCACGGCTGTTTTCTTATCACGGCAAGCCGAACGGACACACACACATACTCACACACGCACACACACACGCACACACGCACACACACATACACTTTTCTCCTCTCGACTTCTACTTATTAGTCGCCCACTCTTCGCCTCTCGACTCCTATCCATTAGTCGCCCCGTACGATTTGCATCGCTTTCTTGCCACGGCTGTTTTCTTATCTCTGCGAGCCGAAGGGACACACACACATACATACACACACACTCACAAACACACACACACACGCACGCACACACGCACACACAAACACACACACACACACGCACACACGCACACACACGCACCCACGCACACGCACACACTCTCCACCTCTCGACTCCTATCCATTAGCCTTAGCCATTAGCTTAAGACAGGTAGGGCCTTCTTGCCACGGCCGTAATCTTATCTCTGCGAGCCGAGCGGACAAACACACACACCCACACACACACACACACACATACACTCTTCACCTCTCGACCCCTACCTTTTAGTCGCCTCTTACGAGAGGCAGGGCCTTCTTGCCCCGGCCGTATTCATATCTCTGCAAGCCGAACGGACACACACACTCATACACACACACTCACACACGCACAAACACACATACACGCACACACGCACACACACATACACTCTTCACCTCTCGACTCCTACCAATTAGTCGCTCCTTACAGCAAGCATGGCCTTCTTGCCACGGCCGTATTCCTATCTCTGCAAGCCGAACGGACACACACACTCATACACACACACTCACACACGCACAAACACACACACACGCACACACGCACACACACATACACTCTTCACCTCTCGACTCCTACCTTTTAGTCGCCTCTTACGATAAGCAGGGCCTTCTTGCCGCGGTCGTGTTCACATCTCTGCAAGCCAAACTAACACACACACATACTCACACACGCACACACACACACACGCACACACGCACACACACATACACTCTTCACCTCTCGACTCCTACTTATTAGTCGACCCTTACAAGAGGCAGGGCCTTCTGGCCTTGGCCGTATTCTTATCTCTGCCAGCCAAACGGACACACACACATACACACACACTCACACACGCCCACACACGCACACACGCACACACACACACACATACACTCTTCACCTCTCGACTCCTACCCATTATTCTCCTCTTACGACAGGCAGGGACTTCTTGCCACGGCCGTGTTCTTATCTCTGCAAGCCAAACGGACACACACACATACTCACACACGCACACACACACGCACACACGCACACACACACATACACTCTTCACCTCTCGACTCCTACCTATTAGTCGCCCCTTACAACTGGCAGGGTCTTCTTGCCTTGGCCGTATTCTTATCTCTGCGAGCCGACCGGACACACACACACTCACACACACACATACAAGAACAAACACAGACACGCACGCACACACGCGCACACACACATATACACTCTCCACCTTTCGACTCCTATCCATTAGTCGCCTCTTAAGACAGGCATGGCCTTCTTGCCTCGGCCGTATTCTAATCTCTGCGAGCCAAACGGACACACACACACTGACACACACACACGTTCACACACACGCACACACACACATACACTTTTCACCTCTCGACTCCTACCCATTATTCTCCTATTACGACAGGCAGGGACTTCTTGCCACGGCCGTGTTCTTATCTCTGCAAGCCGAACGGACACACACACATACTCACACACGCACACCCACTCACACACACACACAAGCACACACGCACGCACACACGCACACACACATACTCACACACGCACACACACACGCACACACACACGCACACACGCACACACACACATACACTCTTCACCTCTCGACTCCTACTTATTAGTCGACCCTTACAAGAGGCAGGGCCTTCTGGCCTCGGCCGTATTCTTATCTCTGCAAGCCAAACGGACACACACATACACACACACTCACACACGCCCACACACGCACACACACACACACACACACACATACACTCTTCACCTCTCGACTCCTACCCATTATTCTCCTCTTACGACAGGCAGGGACTTCTTGCCACGGCCGTGTTCTTATCTCTGCAAGCCGAACGGACACACACACATACTCACACACGCACACACACACACGCACACACGCACACACACACACATACACTCTTCACCTCTCGACTCCTACCTATTAGTCGCCCCTTACAACTGGTAGGGTCTTCTTGCCTTGGCCGTATTCTTACCTCTGCAAGCCAGACGGAAACACACACATACACATACACTCACACACGCACAAACACACGCACACACGCACACACACACATACACTCTTCATCTCTAGACTCCTACCCATTAGTCGCCTCTTATGACAGGCAGGGCCTTCTGGCCTCGGCCGTATTCTTATCTCTGCAAGCCAAACGGACACACACATACACACACACTCACACACGCCCACACACGCACACACACACATACACTCTTCACCTCTCGACTCCTACCCATTATTCTCCTCTTACGACAGGCAGGGACTTCTTGCCGCGGTCGTGTTCTCATCTCTGCAAGCCAAACTAACACACACACATACTCACACACGCACACACACACACACACGCACACACGCACACACACATACACTCTTCACCTCTCGACTCCTACTTATTAGTCGACCCTTACAAGAGGCAGGGCCTTCTGGCCTTGGCCGTATTCTTATCTCTGCCAGCCAAACGGACACACACACATACACACACACTCACACACGCCCACACACGCACACACGCACACACACACACACACACATACACTCTTCACCTCTCGACTCCTACCCATTATTCTACTCTTACGACAGGCAGGGACTTCTTGCCACGGCCGTGTTCTTATCTCTGCAAGCCAAACGGACACACACACATACTCACACACGCACACACACACGCACACACGCACACACACACATACACTCTTCACCTCTCGACTCCTACCTATTAGTCGCCCCTTACAACTGGCAGGGTCTTCTTGCCTTGGCCGTATTCTTACCTCTGCAAGCCAGACGGACACACACATACACACACACTCACACACGCACACAAACACGCACACACACACATATACTCTTCACCTCTCGACCCCTACCCATTAGTCGCCTCTTACGACAGGCAGGGCCTTCCTGCCACGGCCATGTTCTTATCTCTGCGAGCCGACCGGACACACACACACTCACACACACACATACAAGAACAAACACAGACACGCACGCACACACGCGCACACACACATATACACTCTCCACCTTTCGACTCCTATCCATTAGTCGCCTCTTAAGACAGGCATGGCCTTCTTGCCTCGGCCGTATTCTAATCTCTGCGAGCCAAACGGACACACACACACTGACACACACACACGTTCACACACACGCACACACACACACATACACTTTTCACCTCTCGACTCCTACCCATTATTCTCCTATTACGACAGGCAGGGACTTCTTGCCACGGCCGTGTTCTTATCTCTGCAAGCCGAACGGACACACACACATACTCACACACGCACACACACTCACACACACACACAAGCACACACGCACGCACACACGCACACACACATACTCACACACGCACACACACACGCACACACACACGCACACACGCACACACACACATACACTCTTCACCTCTCGACTCCTACTTATTAGTCGACCCTTACAAGAGGCAGGGCCTTCTGGCCTCGGCCGTATTCTTATCTCTGCAAGCCAAACGGACACATACATACACACACACTCACACACGCCCACACACGCACACACACACACACACACACATACACTCTTCACCTCTCGACTCCTACCCATTATTCTCCTCTTACGACAGGCAGGGACTTCTTGCCACGGCCGTGTTCTTATCTCTGCAAGCCGAACGGACACACACACATACTCACACACGCACACACACACACGCACACACGCACACACACACATACACTCTTCACCTCTCGACTCCTACCTATTAGTCGCCCCTTACAACTGGTAGGGTCTTCTTGCCTTGGCCGTATTCTTACCTCTGCAAGCCAGACGGAAACACACACATACACATACACTCACACACGCACAAACACACGCACACACGCACACACACACACACATACACTCTTCATCTCTAGACTCCTACCCATTAGTCGCCTCTTACGACAGGCAGGGCCTCCCTGCCACGGCCATGTTCTTATCTCTGCGAGCCGACCGGACACACACACACTCACACACACACATACAAGAACACACACACACGCACGCACACACGCGCACACACACATATACACTCTTCACCTCTCGACTCCTACCCATTATTCTTCTCTTTCGAAAGGCAGGGACTTCTTGCCACGGTCGTGTTCTTATCTCTGCAAGCCGAACGCACACACGCACACGCACACGCACACACACACACACGCACACACGCACACACACACACACACACATACACTCTTCACCCTTGACTCCTACCCATTAGTCGCCTCTTACGATAGGCAGGGCCTTCCTGCCACGGCCATGTTTTTATCTCTGCGAGCCGACCGGACACACACCCACTCACACACACACATACAAGAACACCCACACACACGCACGCACACACGCGCACACACACATATACACTCTCCACCTATCGACTCCTATCCATTAGTCGCCTCTTAAGACAGGCATGACCTTCTTGCCTCGGCCGTATTCTAATCTCTGCGAGCCAAATGGACACACACATACATACACACACACTTACACACGCACAAACACACACATACCCACACACGCACACACACACATACACTATTCACCTTTCGACTCCTACCTATTAGTCGCCCCTTACAAGAGAGATGGCCTTCTTGCCTCGGCCGTATTCTTATCTCTGCAAGCCAAACGGACACACACACAAATACACACACATACTCACACACGCACAAACACACGCACACACACAAAGACACATACACTCTTCACCTCTCGACTCTTATTCATTAGTCGCCTCTTACGACAGGCAGGGACTTCTTGCCACGGCCGTGTTCTTATCTCTGCGAGCCGAACGGACACACACATACTTACACACACACACACGCACCTACGCACACACACACGCACACACGCACACACACACAAATACACTCTTCACCCCTCGACTCCTACCCATTAGTCGCATCTTACGACAGGCATGGACTTATTGCCTCGGCCGTATTCTAATCTCTGCCAGCCGAACGGACACACACACACACTGACACACACACACATTCACACACACACTCACACACGTACGCACACACGCACACACACACATACACTCTTCACCTCTCGACTCCTACCCATCATTCTCCTATTACGACAGGCAGGGACTTCTGGCCACGGCCGTGTTCTTATCTCTGCAAGCCGAACGGACACACACACACACGCATACACACACACTCTCCACCTCTCGACTCCTACCCAGTAGTCGCCTCTTACGACAGGCAGGGCCTTCTTGCCTCGGCCGTATTCTTATCTCTGCAAGCCAAACGGACACACACACACAAATACACACACATACTTACACACGCAAAAACACACGCACACACAAAGACACATACACTCTTCACCTCTCGACTCCTACCCATTATTCTCCTATTACGACAGGCAGTGACTTCTTGCCACGGCCGTGTTATTATCTCTGCGAGCCGACCGGACACACACACACTGACACACACACACGTTCACACACACACTCACACACGTACGCACACACGCACACACACACACATACACTCTTCACCTCTCGACTCCTACCCATTATTCTCCTCTTACGACAGGCAGGGACTTCTTGCCACGGCCGTGTTCTTATCTCTGCAAGCCAAACGGACACACACACACACGCACACACACACGCACACGCACACGCACACGCACACACTCTTCACCTCTCGACTCCTACCCATTATTCTCCTCTTACGACAGGCAGGGACTTCTTGCCACGGCCGTGTTCTTATCTCTGCAAGCCGAACGGACACACACATACACACACACTCACACACACACGCACACGCGCACACACACATACACTCACACACACAAACACGCAAATACGCACACACACATACATTCTTCACCTCTCGACTCCTACCTATTAGTCGTCTCTCACGACAGGCAGGGTCTTCTTGCCTCGGCCGTGTTCTTATCTCTGCAAGCCGAACGGACACACACACACTCACACACACACACATACACTCTTAACCTCTCGACTCCTACCCATTAGTCGCCTCTTACGACATTCAGGGACTTCTTGCCACGGACGTATTCTTATCTCTGCAAGCCGAACGGACACACACATACACACACACACTCACACACACACGCACACACGCACCCACGCACACACACACACACACACGCACACACACACACACACAAATACACTCTTCACCTCTCGACTCCTACCCATTAGTCGCATCTTACGACAGGCATGGACTTATTGCCTCGGCCGTATTCTAATCTCTGCGAGCCGAACGGACACACACACACTGACACACACACACACACATTCACACACACACTCACACACGTACGCACACACGCACACACACACATACACTCTTCACCTCTCGACTCCTACCCAATATTCTCCTATTACGACAGGCAGGGTCTTCTTGCCTCGGCCGTATTCTTATCTCTGCAAGCCGAACGGACACACACATACTCACACACACACACACACACATACACTCTTAAACTCTCGACTCCTACCCATTAGTCGCCTCTTACGACAGGCATGGACTTATTGCCTCGGCCGTATTCTAATCTCTGCGAGCCGAACGGACACACACACACTGACACACACACACACACACATTCACACACACACTCACACACGTACGCACACACGCACACACACACATACACTCTTCACCTCTCGACTCCTACCCAATATTCTCCTATTACGACAGGCAGGGACTTCTTGCCACGGACGTATTCTTATCTCTGCAAGCCGAACGGACACACACACATACTCACACACGCACACACACACGCACACACGCACACACACACATACACTCTTCACCTCTCGACTCCTACCTATTAGTCGCCCCTTACAACTGGTAGGGTCTTCTTGCCTTGGCCGTATTCTTACCTCTGCAAGCCAGACGGACACACACACATACACACACACTCACACACACACGCACACACACACATACATTCTTCACCTCTCGACTCCTACCCATTAGTCGCCTCTTACGACAGGCAGGGCCTTCCTGCCACGGCCATGTTCTTATCTCTGCGAGCCGACCGGACACACACACACTTACACACACTTACACACACACACATACAAGAACACACACACACACGCACGCACACACGCGCACACACACATATACACTCTTCACCTTTCGACTCCTACCCATTATTCTTCTCTTTCGAAAGGCAGGGACTTCTTGCCACGGTCGTGTTTTTATCTCTGCAAGCCGAACGCACACACGCACACTCACACGCACACACGCACACAAACATACACTTTTCACCTCTCGACTCCTACCTATTAGTCGCCTCTTACGATTGGCAGGGCCTTCTTGCCTCGGTCGTGTTTTCATCTCTGCAAGCCGAACTGACACACACACATACTCACACACGCACACACACACGCACACACGCACACACACATACACTCACACACACACAAACACGCACACACACACATACATTCTTCACCTCTCGACTCCTACCTATTAGTCGCCTCTTACGATAGGCAGGGCCTTCTTGCCTTGGCCGTGTTCTTATCACTGCAAGCCGAACGGACACACACACATACTCACACACGCACACACACACGCACACACGCACACAAACATACACTCTTCACCTCTCGACTCCTATCCATTAGTCGCCTCTTACGACAGGCAGGGCCTTCTTGCTACGGACGTGTTCTTATCTCTGCGAGCCAAACGGACACACACACACACACACACACACACACTCGCACATACACATACACACACATACACGCTTCACCTCTCGACTCCTACCCATTAGTCGCCTCTTACGACATTCAGGGACTTCTTGCCACGGCCGTGTTCTTATCTCTGCGAGCCGAACGGACACACACACACTCACACACACACACGCACACACGCACACACACGCACCCACGCACACGTACACGCACACGCACACACTCTCCACCTCTCGACACCTATCCATTAGCCGCCTCTTAAGACAGGCAGGGCCTTCTTGCCACGGCCGTAATCTTATCTCTGCGTGCCGAGCGGACAAAAACACACAGTCACACACACACATACACTATTCACCTCTCGACTCCTCCCTTTTAGTCGCCTCTTACGAGAGGCAGGGCCTTCTTGCCCCGGCCGTATTCATATCTCTGCAAGCCGAACGGACACACACACTCATACACACACACTCACACACGCACAAACACACACACACGCACACACGCACACACACATACACTCTTCACCTCTCGACTCCTACCTTTTAGTCGCCTCTTACGATAAGCAGGGCCTTCTTGCCGCGGTCGTGTTCTCATCTCTGCAAGCCAAACTAACACACACACATACTCACACACGCACACACACACGCACACACACACGCACACACGCACACACACACATACACTCTTCACCTCTCGACTCCTACTTATTAGTCGACCCTTACAAGAGGCAGGGCCTTCTGGCCTCGGCCGTATTCTTATCTCTGCAAGCCAAACGGACACACACATACACACACACTCACACACGCCCACACACGCACACACGCACACACACACACACATACACTCTTCACCTCTCGACTCCTACCCATTATTCTCCTCTTACGACAGGCAGGGACTTCTTGCCACGGCCGTGTTCTTATCTCTGCAGGCCGAACGGACACACACACATACTCACACACGCACACACACACGCACACACGCACACACACACATACACTCTTCACCTCTCGACTCCTACCTATTAGTCGCCCCTTACAACTGGTAGGGTCTTCTTGCCTTTGCCGTATTCTTACCTCTGCAAGCCAGACGGCCACACACATACACACACACTCACACACGCACACACACACGCACACACGCACACACACACATACACTCTTCACCTCTCGACTCCTACCCATTAGTAGCCTCTTACGACAGGCAGGGCCTTCCTGCCACGGCCATGTTCTTATCTCTGCGAGCTGACCGGACACACACACACACTCAGACACACACATACAAGAACACACACACACACGAACGCACACACGCGCACACACACATATACACTCTTCACCTCTCGACTCCTACCCATTATTCTTCTCTTTCGAAAGGCAGGGACTTCTTGCCACGGTCGTGTTCTTATCTCTGCAAGACGAACGCACACACGCACACGCACACACGCACACACACACATATACACTATTCACCTCTCGACTCCTCCCTTTTAGTCGCCTCTTACGAGAGGCAGGGCCTTCTTGCCCCGGCCGTATTCATATCTCTGCAAGCCGAACGGACACACACACTCATACACACACACTCACACACGCACAAACACACACACACGCACACACGCACACACACATACACTCTTCACCTCTCGACTCCTACCTTTTAGTCGCCTCTTACGATAAGCAGGGCCTTCTGGCCGCGGTCGTGTTCTCATCTCTGCAAGCCAAACTAACACACACACATACTCACACACGCACACACACACGCACACACACACGCACACACGCACACACACACATACACTCTTCACCTCTCGACTCCTACTTATTAGTCGACCCTTACAATAGGCAGGGCCTTCTGGCCTCGGCCGTATTCTTATCTCTGCAAGCCAAACGGACACACACATACACACACACTCACACACGCCCACACACGCACACACGCACACACACACACACATACACTCTTCACCTCTCGACTCCTACCCATTATTCTCCTCTTACGACAGGCAGGGACTTCTTGCCACGGCCGTGTTCTTATCTCTGCAGGCCGAACGGACACATACACATACTCACACACGCACACACACACGCACACACGCACACACACACATACACTCTTCACCTCTCGACTCCTACCTATTAGTCGCCCCTTACAACTGGTAGGGTCTTCTTGCCTTTGCCGTATTCTTACCTCTGCAAGCCAGACGGACACACACACATACACACACACTCACACACGCACACACACACGCACACACGCACACACACACATACACTCTTCACCTCTCGACTCCTACCCATTAGTCGCCTCTTACGACAGGCAGGGCCTTCCTGCCACGGCCATGTTTTTATCTCTGCGAGCCGACCGGACACACACCCACTCACACACACACATACAAGAACACGCACACACACGCACGCACACACGCGCACACACACATATACACTCTCCACCTTTCGACTCCTATCCATTAGTTGCCTCTTAAGACAGGCATCACCTTCTTGCCTCGGCCGTATTCTAATCTCTGCGAGCCGAATGGACACACACATACATACACACACACACACTTACACACGCACAAACACACACATACCCACACACGCACACACACACACACATACACTATTCACCTTTCGACTCCTACCTATTAGTCGCCCCTTACAAGAGAGAGGGCCTTCTTGCCTCGGCCGTATTCTTATCTCTGCAAGCCAAACGGACACACACACACAAATACAGACATTCACACACGCACAAATACACGCACACACACAAAGACACATACACTCTTCACCTCTCGACTCCTATTCATTAGTCGCCTCTTACTACAGGCAGGGACTTCTTGCCACGGCCGTGTTCTTATCTCTGCGAGCCGAACGGACACACACATACTTACACACACACACGCACCTACGCACACACACACGCACACACGCACACACACACAAATACACTCTTAACCCCTCGACTCCTACCCATTAGTCGCATCTTACGACAGGCATGGACTTATTGCCTCGGCCGTATTCTAATCTCTGCGAGCCGAACGGACACACACACACTGACACACACACACATTCACACACACACTTACACACGTACGCACACACGCACACACACACACACACATACACTCTTCACCTCTCGACTCCTACCCATTATTCTCCTATTACGACAGGCAGGGACTTCTTGCCACGGCCGTGTTCTTATCTCTGCAAGCCGAACGGACACACACACACACACACATACACACACACTCTCCACCTCTCGACTCCTACCCATTAGTCGCCTCTTACGACAGGCAGGGCCTTCTTGCCTGGGCCGTATTCTTATCTCTGCAAGCCAAACGGACACACACACACAAATAAACACACATACTCACACACGCAAAAACACACGCACACACACAAAGACACATACACTCTTCACCTCTCGACTCCTACCCATTATTCTCCTATTACGAAAGGCAGGGACTTCTCACCACGGCCGTGTTATTATCTCTGCGAGCCGACCGGACACACACACACTGACACACACACACATTCACACACACACACTCACACACGTACGCACACACGCACACACACATACACTCTTCACCTCTCGACTCCTACCCATTATTCTCCTCTTACGACAGGCAGGGACTTCTTGCCACGGCCGTATTGTAATCTCTGCGAGCCGACCGGACACACACACACTGACACACACACACATTCACACACACACTCACACACGTACGCACACACGCACACAGACATACACTCTTCACCTCTCGACTCCTACCCATTATTCTCCTCTTACGACAGGCAGGGACTTCTTGCCACGGCCGTGTTCTTATCTCTGCAAGCCGAACGGACACACACACACGCACACACACACGCACACGCACACGCACACGCACACACTCTTCACCTCTCGACTCCTACCCATTATTCTCCTCTTACGACAGGCAGGGACTTATTGCCACGGCCGTGTTCTTATCTCTGCAAGCCGAACGGACACACACATACACACACACTCACACACACACGCACACACGCACGCACACACGCACACACCCACACACACATACACTCACACACACAAACACGCACATACGCACACACACATACATTCTTCACCTCTCGACTCCTACCTATTAGTCGTCTCTCACGACAGGCAGGGTCTTCTTGCCTCGGCCGTGTTCTTATCTCTGCAAGCCGAACGGACACACACACACTCACACACACACACATACATACACTCTTAACCTCCCGACTTCTACCCATTAGTCGCCTCTTACGACATTCAGGGACTTCTTGCCACGGACGTATTCTTATCTCTGCAAGCCGAACGGACACACACATACACACA
>NW_027311897.1:147500-245000 GCF_040954645.1 Diabrotica undecimpunctata | reverse complement strand
CACACGCACGCACACACGCACACACACATACACTCACACACTAACAAACACGCACACACGCACACACACATACACTCTTCACCTCTCGACCCCTACTTATTACTTGGCTCTTACGACAAGCATGGCCTTTTTGCCACGGCTGTTTTCTTATCTCTGCGAGTTGACCGCACACACACACACTTACACACACTCACATACACACACACTTAAACACGCACGCACACACGCACACACACACACACATACACTCTTCACCTCTCGACTCCTACCCATTATTCTCCTCTTTCGACAGGCAGGGACTTCTTGCCACGGCCGTGTTCTTATCTCTGCAAGCCGAACGGACACACACACAGACACGCACACACAAACACACGCACACAGGCACACACGCACACAAGCACACGCACACGTACACGCACACACTCTCCACCTCTCGACTCCTATTTATTAGTCGTCTCTTACGACAGGCAGGGCCTTCTTGCTACGGACGTGTTCTTATCTCTGAGAGCCAAACGGACACACACACACACTCGCACACACACATACACATACATACACGCTTCACCTCTCGACTCCTACCCATTAGTCGCCTCTTACGACATTCAGCAACTTCTTGCCACGGCCGTGTTCTTATCTCTGCGAGCCGAACGGACACACACACACTCACACACACACGCACGCACACACGCACACACACACGCACCCACGCACACGCACACGCACACACTCACAAACACACACACACACACGCACGCACACACGCACACACACATACATTCTTTACCTCTCGACTCCTACCCATTAGTCGCTCATTACAGCAGGCATGGCCTTCTTGCCACGGCCGTATTCTTATCTCTGCGAGCCGAAGGGACACACACACACACTCATACACACACACACGCACACTCTTTACCTCTCGACTTCTACCCATTAGTCGCCTCTTACGACAGGCATGGCCTTCTTGCCACGGCTGTATTCTTATCTCTGCAAGCCGAACGGACACACATACATACACACACACTCACACACGCACACACACATAAACTCTTCACCTCTCGACTCCTACCTATTAGTCGCCTCTTACGATAAGCATGGCCTTCTTGCCACGGCTGTAATCTTATCTCTGCGAGCCGAAGGACACACACACATACACACATACACGCACACACACACGCACACACGCACATACATACACTCTCCATCTCGCGACTCCTACTCATTAGTCGCCTCTTACGACAGGCAGGGCCTTCTTGCCACGGCCGTGTTCTTATCTCTGCGAGCCGAAGGGACATACACACACACATACACATACACACACATACCCTCACACACACACACACACACGCACACATGAACACACACACATACACACACACACTCACGCACACACACGCACACACACGCACACACACACGCACACACACACATATAAACTGTTCACCTCTCGACTCCTACTCATTAGTCGCCTCTTACGACAGGCAGGGCCTTCTTGCCATGGCCGTATTCTTTTCTCTGCGAGCCGAAGGACACACACACACAGTCACACACGCACATACACACACGCACACACACACACATACACTACTTACCTCTTGACTCCGACACCATTAGTCGCCTCTTACGACAGGCAGGGCCTTCTTGCCTTGGTTGTGTTCGTATCTCTGCGAGCCGAAGGACACACACACACACATACAAACACACACACACACTCACAAACACACACACACACGCACACACGCACGCACACACGCACACGCACACGCACACACGCACGCACACACGCACACACACATACACACACACACACACACACACACACACGCACACACGCACACACAAATACACGCACACAGGCACACACACATACACTCTTCACCTCTCGACTCCTACTCATTAGTCGCCTCTTACGACAGGCAGGGCCTACTTGCCACGGCCGTGTTCTCATCTCTGCGAGCCGACCGGACACACACACATACTCACACACGCACACACACACGCACACACGCACACACACACATACACTCTTCACCTCTCGACTCCTACCCATTAGTCGCCTCTTACGACAGGCAGGGCCTTCCTGCCACGGCCATGTTCTTATCTCTGCGAGCCGACCGGACACACACACACTCACACACACAAATACAAGAACACACGCACGCACACACGCGCACACACACATATACACTCTTAACCTCTCGACTCCTACCCATTATTCGTCTCTTTCGAAAGGCAGGGACTTCTTGCCACGGTCGTGTTCTTATCTCTGCAAGCCGAACGCACACACGCACACGCACACGCACAAGCACACACTCTCCACCTTTCGACTCCTATCCATTAGTCGCCTCTTAAGACAGGTAAGGCCTTCTTGCCACGGACGTATTCTGATCTCTGCGAGCCGAACGGACACACACACACACTCACACACACACACACACACACTTACACACGCACACACACACACACACATACACTATTCACCTCTCGACTCCTACCCATTATTCTCCTCTTACGACAGGTAGGGAATTCTTGCCACGGCCGTGTTCTTATCTCTGCAAGCCGAACGGACACACACATACTCACACACGCACAAACACACGCACACACGCAGACACACACATACACTCTTCACCTCTCGACTCCTACCTATTAGTCGCCCCTTACAACTGGCTGGGTCTTCTTGCCTTGGCCGTATTCTTACCTCTGCAAGCCAGACGGACACACACACATACACACACACTCACACACGCACACACACACGCACACACGCACACACACATATACACTCTTCACCTCTCGACTCCTACCCATTAGTCGCATCTTACGACAGGCAGGGCCTTCCTGCCACGGCCATGTTGTTATCTCTGCGAGCCGACCAGACACACACACACTCACACACACACATACAAGAACACACACACACTTACACACGCACAAACACACACATACCCACACACGCACACACACACACACACACATACACTATTCACCTTTCGACTCCTACCTATTAGTCGCCCCTTACAAGAGAGAGGGCCTTTTTGCCTCGGCCGTATTCTTATCTCTGCAAGCCAAACGGACACACACACAAATACACACACATACTCACACACACACAAACACACGCACACACACAAAGACACATACAATCTTCACCTCTCGACTCCTATTCATTAGTCGCCTCTTACGACAGGCAGGGACTTCTTGCCACGGCCGTGTTCTTATCTCTGCGAGCCGAACGGACACACACACACACACTTACACACACACGCACCCACGCACACACACACGCACACACGCACACACACACAAATACACTCTTCACCTCTCGACTCCTACCCATTAGTCGCATCTTACGACAGGCATGGACTTATTGCCTCGGCCGTATTCTTATCTCTGCAAGCCAAACGGACACACACACAAATACACACACATACTCACACACACACAAACACACGCACACACACAAAGACACATACACTCTTCACCTCTCGACTCCTATTCATTAGTCGCCTCTTACGACAGACAGGGACTTCTTGCCACGGCCGTATTCTAATCTCTGCGAGCCGAACGGACACACACACACTGACACACACACACATTCACACACACACTCACACACGTACGCACACACGCACACACACACATACACTCTTCACCTCTCGACTCCTACCCATTATTCTCCTATTACGACAGGCAGGGACTTCTTGGCACGGCCGTGTTCTTATCTCTGCAAGCCGAACGGACACACACACACACACGAATACACACACACTCTCCACCTCTCGACTCCTACCCATTAGTTGCCTCTTACGACAGGCAGGGCCTTCTTGCCTCGGCCGTATTCTTATCTCTGCAAGCCAAAGGGTAACACACACACAAATACACACACATACTTACACACGCAAAAACACACGCACACACACAAAGACATATACACTCTTCACCTCTCGACTCCTATTCATTAGTCGCCTCTTACGACAAGCAGGGACTTCTTGCCACGGCCGTGTTCTTATCTCTGCGAGCCGACCGGACACACACACACTGACACATACACACAATCACACACACACTCACACACGTACGCACACAAGCAGACACACACATACACTCTTCACCTCTCGACTCCTACCCAATATTCTCCTCTTACGACAGGCAGGGACTTCTTGCCACGGCCGTGTTCTTATCTCTGCAAGCCGAACGGACACACACACACACGCACACACACACGCACACGCACACTCACACGCACACACTCTTCACCTCTCGACTCCTACCCATTATTCTCCTCTTACGACAGGCAGGGACTTCTTGCCACGGCCGTGTTCTTATCTCTGCAAGCCGAACGGACACACACACACTCACACACACACACATACACTCACACACGTACGCACACACGCACACACACACATACACTCTTCACCTTTCGACTCCTACCCATTATTCTCCTCTTACGACAGGCAGGGACTTCTTGCCACGGCCGTGTTCTTATATCTGCAAGCCGAACGGACACACACACACACGCACACACACACGAATACGCACACTCACACGCACACACTCTTCACCTCTCGACTCCTACCCATTATTCTCCTCTTACGACAGGCAGGGACTTCTTGCCACCGCCGTGTTCTTATCTCTGCAAGCCGAACGGACACACACATACACATACACTCACACACACACGCACACACGCACGCACACACGCACACACACATACACTCACACACACAAACACGCACATACGCACACACACATACACTCTTCACCTCTCGACTCCTACCTATTAGTCGTCTCTCACGACAGGCAGGGTCTTCTTGCCTCGGCCGTGTTCTTATCTCTGCAAGCCGAACGGACACACACACACTCACACACACACACACACATACACTCTTAACCTCTCGACTCCTACCCATAAGTCGCCTCTTACGACATTCAGGGCCTGCTTGCCTCGGCCGTATTCTTATCTCTGCAAGCCAAACTGACACACACACACACAAATACACACACATACTCACACACGCAAAAACACACGCACACACACAAAGACACATACGCTCTTCACCTCTGGACTCCTATTCATTAGTCGCCTCTTACGACAGGCAGGGACTTCTTGCCACGGCCGTGTTCTTATCTCTGCAAGCCAAACGGACACACACACACGCACACACACACACGCACACGCACACGCACACACTCTTCACCTCTCGACTTCTACCCATTATTCTCCTCTTACGACAGGCAGGGACTTCTTGCCACGGCCGTGTTCTTATCTCTGCAAGCCGAACGGACACACACATACACACACACACTCACACACACACGCACACACGCACGCACACACGCACACACACATACACTCACACACACAAACACGCACATACGCACACACACATTCATTCTTCACCTCTCGACTCCTACCTATTAGTCGTCTCTCACGACAAGCAGGGTCTTCTTGCATCGGCCGTGTTCTTATCTCTGCAAGTCGAACGAACACACACACACTCACACACACACACACACACATACACTCTTAACCTCTCGACTCCTACCCATTAGTCGCCTCTTACGACATTCAGGGACTTCTTGCCACAAACGTATTCTTATCTCTGCAAGCCGAACGGACACACACACATACTCACACACGCACACACACACGCACACACGTACACACACACATACACTCTTCACCTCTAGACTCCTACCCATTAGTCGCCCTTTACGACAGGCAGGGCCTTCTTGCCACGGCCATGTTCTTATCTCTGAGAGCCGAACGGACATACACACACACTCACACACACACGCACGCTCACACGCACACACACATGCACACACGCACACGCACACGCACACGCACACACTCTCCACCTCTCGACTCCTATCCATTAGTCACCTCTTAAGACAGGCAGGGCCTTCTTGCCTCGGCCGTATTCTTATCTCTGCAAGCCGAACGGACACACATACATACACACACGCTCACACACGCACACACGCACACACACACGCACACACGCACACACACATACACTCTTTACCTCTCGACTCCTACCCATTAGTCGCCTCTTACGACAGGCAGGGCCTTCTTGCTACGGCCATGTTCTTATCTCTGCTAGCCGAACGGACATACACACACACTCAAACACACACGCACGCTCACACGCACACACACACACGCACACACGCACACACGCACACTCTCCACCTCTCGACTCCTATCCATTAGTCGCCTCTTAAGACAGGCAGGGCCTTCTTGCCTCGGCCGTATTCTTATCTCTGCAAGCCAAACGGACACACACACACACACATACAGACACACACTCACACACGCACAAACACACGCACACACACAGACACATACACTCTTCACCTCTCGACTCCTATTCATTAGTTGCCTCTTACGACAGGCAGGGACTTCTTGCCACAGCCGTGTTCTTATCTCTGCGAGCCGAACGGACACACACACACTCACACACACACGCACACACACGCACACACGCACACACACACAAATACACTCTTCACCTCTCGACTCCTACCCATTAGTCGCCTCTTACGACAGGCAGGGCCTTCTTGCCACGGCCGTGTTCTCATTTCAGCGAGCTGACCGGACACACACACACACGCACACACAAACACACGTACACAGGCACAAACGCACACACGCAAACGCACACGCACACGCACACACTCTCCACCTCTCGACTCCTATCCATTAGTCGCCTCTTAAGACAGGCAGGGCCTTCTTGCCACGAACGCATTCTTATCTCTGCGAGCCTAACGGACACACACACACACTCACACAGACACGCACGCACACACGCCACACACACGCACACACACATACACGCACACACGCACACACACATACATTCTTTACCTCTCGACTCCTACCTATTAGTCGTCTCTCACGACAGGCAGGGCCTTCTTGCCTCGGCAGTGTTCTTATCTGCAAGCCGAACGGACACACACACAAACTCACACACGCACACACACACGCACACACGCACCCACACACATACACTCTTCACCTGTCGACTCCTACCTATTAGTCGCCTCTTACGATAGGCAGGGCCTTCTTGCCTCGGTCGTGTTCTTATTTCTGCAAGCCGAACTAACACACACACATACTTACACACGCACACACACACGCACACACGCACACACGCACATACACTTTTCACCACTCGCCTACTACTTATTAGTCGCCCACTCTTCACCTCTCGACTCCTACCCATTAGTCGCCTCTTACGACAGGCAGGGCCTTCTTGCCTTGGCAGTGTTCTTATCACTGCAAGCCGAACGGACACACACACCTACTCACACACGCACACACACAAGCACACACGCCCACACACATACACTCTTCACCTGTCGACTCCTACCTATTAGTCGCCTCTTACGATAGGCAGGGCCTTCTTGCCTCGGTCGTGTTCTTATTTCTGCAAGCCGAACTAACACACACACATACTCACACACGCACACACACACGCACACACGCACACACACACATACACTCTTCACCTCTCGAATCCTACTTATTACTCGCCTCTTACGACAGGCAGGGCCTTCTTGCCACGGCTGTGTTCTTATCTCTGCGAGCCGACCGCACACACACACACTCACACACAATCACACACTCACATACACACACACTTAAACACGCACGCACACACGCACACACATACACTCTTCACCTCTCGACTCCTACCCATTATTCTCCTCTTTCGACAGGCAGGGACTTCTTGCCACGGGCGTGTTCTTATCTCTGCGAGCCGAACGGACACACACACACTCACACACACGCACACACGCAAGCACACATACAGTATTCACCTCTCGACTTCTACCCATTATTCTCCTCTTACGATAGGCAGGGACTTCTTGCCACGGCCGTGTTCTTATCTCTGCAAGCCGAACGGACACACACACACGCACACACAAACACACGCACACAGGCACACACGCACATACGCACACACGCACACACTCTCCACCTCTCGATTCCTATCCATTAGTCGCCTCTTAAGAGAGGCAGGGCCTTCTTGCCCCGGCCGTATTCTTATCTCTGGAAGCCGAGCGGACAAACACACACACACACACGCACGTTCGCACACACGCACGTTCGCACACACGCATACACACACACTCACACACGCACAAACACACGCACACAAGCACACACACATACACTCTTCACCTTTCGACTCCTACCCATTAGTCGCCTCTTACAACAGGCAGGGACTACTTGCCACAGTCGAGTTCTCATCTCTGTGTGCCGAACGGACACACACACTCACACACACACTCACACACACACGCACGCACACACGCACACACACACACACGCACCCACGCACACGCACACGCACACGCACACACTCTCCACCTCTCGACTCCTATCCATTAGTCGCCTCTTAAGACAGGCAGGGCCTTCTTGCCACGGACGTATTCTTATCTCTGCAAGCCGAACGGACACACATACATACACTCGCACACACACACACGTTCACACGAACACACACACACACACGCACACACAAACACACTCACACACTCACACACGCACACACACACGTACACTCTTTACCTCTCGACTCCTACCCATTAGTCGCTCCTTACAGCAGGCATGGCCTTCTTGCCACGGCCGTATTCTTATATCTGCGAGCAGAAGGGACCAACACACACACATACACATATACACACACACATGCTCACACACACACACGCACACACGAACACACACACACACAAGCACACATACACTCTTCACCTCTCGACTCCTACCCATTAGTTGCCTCTTACGACAGGCATGGCCTTCTTGCATACAGACACACATACACACTCACACACACACACACACCTACACTATTCACCTCTCGACTCCTACCTATTACTCGCCCCTTACGACAGGCAGGGCCTTCTTGCCTCGCTGTATTCTTATCTCTGCAAGCCGAACGGACACACATACATGCACACACACTTACACACACGTTCACTCTTCACCTATCGACTCCTACCCATTAGTCGCTCCTTACAGCAGGCATGGCCTTCTTGCCACGACCGAATTCTTATCTCTGTAAGCCGAAGGGACACACACACACATACACATACACACACACATACTCACACACACACACACGAACACATACACTCTTCACCTCTCGATTCCTACCCATTAGTCGCCTCTTACGACAGGCATGGCCTTCTTGCCACGACCGAATTCTTATCTCTGTAAGCCGAAGGGACACACACACATACACACACGCACACACACACGCGCACACACGCACACATGCACATACCTACACTCTCCACCTCTCGACTCCTACCCATTAGTCGCCTCTTACGACAGGCAGGGCTTTCTTGCTACGGCTGTATTCTTATCTCTGCAAGCCGAACGGACACACACACACATACACTCACACACGCACACACACACACTCACACACAGGTACACTCTTCAACTCGCGACTCCTACCCATTAGTCGCTCCTTACAGCAGGCATGGCCTTCTTACCACGGCCGTATTCTTATCTCTGCGAGCCGTAGGGATACACACACTCACACACACACACGCACGCACACACACACACACACACTCACAAACATCAACACAGACGCACACGCACACACGCACACACGCACGCTCACACGAACACACACATACACTCACACACACACACGCACACACACATGCACACACGCACACACACATACACTCTTCACCTCTCGACTCCTACCTATTAGTCGCCGTTTACGATAGGCAGGGCCTTCTTGCCTCCGTCGTGTTCTTATCTCTGCAGGCCGAACTAACACACACACAAACTCACACACGCACACACACACGCACACACACATACACTCTTCACCTCTCGACTCCTACTTATTAGTCGCTCCTTACAAGCGGCAGGGCCTTTTTGCCTCGGCCGTATTCTTATCTCTGCATGCCAAACGGACACACAAACATACACACGCACGCACACACACATACACACACATACACTCTTCACCTCTCGACTCCTACTTATTAGTCGCTCCTTACAAGCGGCAGGGCCTTTTTGCCACGGACGTATTCTTACCTCTGCGAGCCGAACGGACACACACACACACACACTCGCACACACACACACACATACACGCTTCACCTCTCGACTCCTACCCATTAGTCGCCCGTTACGACATTCAGGGCCTTCTTGCCACGGCCGTATTTTTATCTCTGCGAGCCGAGCGGACACACACACAGTCACACACACATACATACACTATTCACCTCTCGACTCCTCCCTTTTGGTCGCCTCTTACGAGAGGCAGGGCCTTCTTGCCCCGGCCGTATTCTTATCTCTGCAAGCCGAACGGATACACACAGTCACACACACACGCACGCACACACGCACACACACACACAAACACACTCTTCACCTCTCGACTCCTACCCATTAGTCGCCTTTTACGACTGGCATGTCCTTCTTGCCTCGAGCGTATTCTAATCTCTGCGAGCCGAACGGACACTTACATACACACACACACTAACAAACGCACAAACACACACACACACACGCACACACACATACACTCTTCACCTCTCGACTCCTACTCATTAGTCACCTCTTACGACAGGCATGGCATTCTTGCCACCGCTGCTTTCTTTTCTCTGCGAGCCGAAGGGACACACATACACACACACACTCACAAACACACACACACGCACCCACACACGCACACACACATACACTAACACACACACACACGCACACACGCACACACACATACACTCTTCACCTCTCGATTCCTACCTATTAGTCGCCCCTTACAAGAGGCAGGGCCTTCTTGCCTTGGCCGTATTCTTATCTCTGCAAGCCTAACGGACACACACACATACACACACACACTCACACACGCACACACACACGCACACACACACACAAACACTCCTCACCTCTCGACTCCTACCCATTAGCCGCTAATTACAACAAGCATGGCCTTCTTGTCACGGCCGTATTCTTATGTCTGCAAGCCGAACGGACACACACACCCATACACACACACTCACATACGCACAAACACACACACACGCACACACACATATACTCTTCACCTCTCGACTCCTACCCATTAGTCACCTCTTACGACAGGCATGGCAATCTTGCCACCGCTGTTTTCTTTTCTCTGCGAGCCAAAGGGACACACATACACACACACACACTCACGGACACACACACGCACGCACACAGGCACATACACATACACTCACACACACACACGCACACACGCACACACACATACACTCTTCACCTCTCGATTCCTACCTATTAGTCGCCCCTTACAAGAGGCAGTTCTTGCCTCGGCCGTATTCTTATCTCTGCAAGCCAAACGGACACACACACATACTCACACACGCACACACACACACACACACGCATACACACATACACTCTTCACCTCTCGTCTCCTACCTATTAGTCGCCCCTTACAAAAGGCAGGGTCTTCTTGTCTTGGCCGTATTCTTATCTCTGCAAGCCAAACGGACACACAAACATACACACACACTCACACACGCACACACACGCACACACGCACACACACACATATACACTCTTCACCACTCGACTCTTACCTATTAGTCGCCTCTTACGACAGGCAGGGCCTTCTTGCCACGGCCGTGTTCTCATCTCTGCGATCCTACTGGACACGCACACACTCACACACACAAATACACACACACTCACACACGCACACACACGCACATACGCACACACACACACACACACATACACTCTTCACCTCTCGACTCCTACCCATTAGTCACCGCTTACGACAGGCAGGGCCTTCTTGGCACGGACGTGTTCTTATCTCTGCGAGCCGACCGGACACACACACACTCACACACGCACACACACATGCACACACGCACACACACACATACACTCTTCACCTCTCGACTCCTACCAATTAGTCGCCTCTTACGACAGGCATGGCCTTCTTGCCTCGGCCGTATTCTAATCTCTGCGAGCCGAATGGACACACACATACATACGCACACACTTACACACGCACAAACACACACACACCCACACACGCACACACACACATACACTATTCACCTCTCGACTCCTACCTATTAGTCGCCCCATAAAAGAGGCAGGGCCTTCTTGCCTCGGCCGTATTCTTATTTCTGCAAGCCAGACACACACACATACACACACTCTTACACACGCACAAACACGCACACGCCTCTTACGACGGGCAGGGCCTTCTTGCCACGGCCGTGTTCTTATCTCTGCGAGCCGACTGGACACACACACTCACACACACAAATACACACACACACACATACACACACACACACACTCACACACACACACGCACACACGCACGCATACACGCACACACACATACACTCACACACACACAAACACGCACACACGCACACACACATACATTCTTCACCTCTCTAATCCTACCTATTAGTCGCCTCTCACGACAGGCAGGGCCTTCTTGCCTCGGCCGTGTTCTTATTTCTGCAAGACGAACGGACACACACACACATACTCACACACGCACACACACACGCACACACACATACACTCTTCACCTCTCGACTCCTACTTATTAGTCGCTCCTTTCAAGCGGCAGGGCCTTTTTGCCTCGGCCGTATTCTTATCTCTGCATGCCAAACGGACACACAAACATACACACGCACGCACACACACACACATATACACTCTTCACCTCTCGGCTCCTACCCATTATTCTCCTCTTACGACAGGCATGGCCTTCTTGCCACGGACGTATTCTTATCTCTGCGAGCCGAACGGACACACACACACACACTCGCACACACACATACACATACACGCTTCACCTATCGACTCCTACCCATTAGTCGCCTCTTACGACATTCAGGGACTTTTTGCCACGGCCGTGTTCTTATCTCTGCGAGCCGAACGGACACACACACTCTCACACACACACACGCACACACGCACACACACACACGCACACACTTTCCACCTCTCGACTCCTATCCATTAGTCGCCTCTTAAGACAGGCAGGGCCTTCTTGCCACGGCCGTATTTTTATCTCTGCAAGCCGAACGGATACACACACTCACACACACACGCACGCACACACGCACACACACACACAAATACACTCTCCACCTCTCGACTCCTACCCATTAGTCGCATTTTACGACTGGCATGTCCTTCTCGTCTCGACCGTATTCTAATCTCTGCGAGCCGTTACGGACACTTACATACATACACACACACTAACAAACGCACAAACACAAACACGCACACACACATACACTCTTCACCTCTCGACTCCTACCCATTAGTCACCTCTTACGACAGGCATGGCATTCTTGCCACCGCTGTTTTCTTTTCTCTGCGAGCCGAAGGGACACACATACACACACACACTCACAGACACACACACACACACACACGCACACACGCACACACACATACACACTTCACCTCTCGATTCCTACCTATTAGTCGCCCCTTACAAGAGGCAGGGCCTTCTTGCCTTGGCCGTATTCTTGTCTCTGCAAGCCTAACGGACACACACACATACACACACACACTCACACACGCAAACACAAACGCACAAACACACATACACTCTTCACCTCTCGACTCCTACCTATTAGTCGCCACTTACGACAGGCAGGGCCTTCTTGCCCCGGCCGTATTCTTATCTCTGCAAGCTGAACGGACACACACACTCACACACACAAGCACTCACACACGCACACACACACACACACGCACACACACACACACAATTACACTCTTTACCTCTCGACTCCTACCCATTAGCCGCTAATTACAACAAGCATGGCCTTCTTGTCACGGCCGTATTCTTATCTCTGCAAGCCGAACGGACACACACACCCATACACACACACTCACATACGCACAAACACACACACGCACACACGCATACACTCTTCACCTCTAGACTCCTACCCATTAGTCACCTCTTACGACAGGCATGGCATTCTTGCCACCGCTGTTTTCTTTTCTCTGCGAGCCGAAGGGACACACATACACACACACACTCACAGACACACACACACGCACGCACACACGCACACACACATACACTCACACACACACACGCACAAACGCACACACACATACACTCTTCACCTCTCGATTTCTACCTATTAGTCGCCCCTTACAAGAGGCAGGGCCTTCTTGCCTTGGCCGTATTCTTGTCTCTGCAAGCCTAACGGACACACACACATACACACACACACTCACACACGCAAACACAAACGCACAAACACACATACACTCTTCACCTCTCGACTACTACCTATTAGTCGCCACTTACGACAGGCAGGGCCTTCTTGCCCCGGCCGTATTCTTATCTCTGCAAGCTGAACGGACACACACACTCACACACACAAGCACGCACACACGCACACACACACACACACGCACACACACACACACAATTACACTCTTTACCTCTCGACTCCTACCCATTAGTCGCCTCTTACGACAAGCATGGCCTTCTTGCCACCGCTGTTTTCTTATCTCTGCGAGCCGAAGGGACACACACATACACACACACTCACACACACACGCACGCACACATACACTCTTCACCTCTCGACTCCTACCCATTAGTCGCCTCTTACGACAGGCAGGGCCTTCTTGACACGGCCGTGTTCTTATCCCTGCGAGCCAACCGGACACACACACTCACACACACACATACACACACACACACTCACACATGCACGCACACACGCACACACTTACACACGCATACACACACACATACACTTTTCACCTCTCGACTCCTACCCATTAGTCACCTCTTACGACAGGCATGGCCTTCTTGAAACCGCTAATTTCTTATCTCTGCGAGCCGAAGGGACACACATACACATACACACACACTCACACACACACGTACACATGCACGCACACATACACTCTTCACCTCTCGACTCCTACCCATTAGTCGCCCCTTACGACAGGCATGTCCTTCTTGCCACCGCTGTTTTCTTATCTCTGCGGGCCGAAGGGACACACACACAAACATACACACACACTCACACACACACACACACACGATCACACACGCACACACACATACACTCACACACACACACGCACACACACATACACTCTTCACCTCTCGACTCCTACCTATTAGTCGCCCCTTACAAGAGGCAGGGCCTTCTTGCCTCGGCCGTATTCTTATCTCTGCAAGCCAAACGGACACACACACATACTCACATACGCACACACACACGCACACACGCATACACACATACACTCTTCACCTCTCGTCTCCTACCTATTAGACGCCCCTTACAAAAGGCAGGGTCTTCTTGGCTTGGCCGTATTCTCATCTCTGCAAGCCAAACGGACACACAACCATACACACACAATCACACACGCACACACACGCACACACGCACACACACACATATACACTCTTCACCACTCGACTCCTACCCATTAGTCGCCTCTTACGACAGGCAGGGCCTTCTTGCCACGGCCGTGTTCTTATCTCTGCGAGCCTACTGGACACACACACACTCACACACACAAATACACACACACTCACACACGCACACACACGCACACACGCACACACACACACACACACATACACTCTTCACCTCTCGACTTCTACCCATTAGTCACCGCTTACGACAGGCAGGGCCTTCTTGGCACGGACGTGTTCTTATCTCTGCGAGCCGACCGGACACACACACTCACACACGCACACACACACGCACACACGCACGCACACACATACACTCTTCACCTCTCGACTCCTACCAATTAGTCGCCACTTACGACAGGCAGGGCCATCTTGCCTCGGCCGTAAGCTTATCTCTGCAAGCCGAACGGACACACACACACTCACATACACACGCACGCACACACGCACACACACTCACACACACACACAAATACACTCTTCACCTCTCGACTCCTACCCATTAGTCGCCACTTACGACAGGCAGGGCCTTCTTGCCTCGGCCGTATTCTTATCTCTGCAAGCCGAACGGACGCACACACTCACACACACACGCACGCACACACACACACACGCACACACGCACACACACAAATACACTCTTCACCTCTCGACTCCTACCAATTAGTCGCCACTTACGACAGGCAGGGCCTTCTTGCCTCGGCCGTATTCTTATCTCTGCAAGCCGAACGGACACACACACACTCACACACACACGCACTCTCACACGCACACACACGCACACACGCACACACACACATACACTCTTCACCTCTCGACTCCTACCTATTAGTCGCCTCTTACGATAGGCAGGGCCTTCTTGCCTCGGTTGTGCTCTTATCTCTGCAAACCGAACTAACAAACACACATACTCACACACGCACACACGCACACACGCATACACACATACACTCTTCACCTCTCGACTCCTACTTATTAGTCGCCCCTTACAAGAGGCAGGGCCTTCTTGCCTCGGCCGTATTCTTATCTCTGCAAGCCAAACAGACACAAACATATACACACACACACGCACACACACGCACACACGCACACACACACACATACACTCTTCACCTCTCGACTCCTACCCATTAGTTGCCTCTTAACGACAGGCAGTGCCTTCTTGCCACCGCCGTGTTCTCATCTCTGCGAGCCGACCGGACACACACACACACTGACACACATACATACACACACACACTCACACACGCACGCACACACGCACACACACATACACTCTTCACCTCTCGACTCCTACCCATTATTCTCCTCTTACGACAGGCAGGGACTTCTTGTCACGGCCGTGTTTTTATCTCTGCAAGCCAAACGGACACACACACACACACGAACACACACACACACGCACACGCACACGCACACACTCTCTACCTCTCGACTCCTATCCATTAGTCGCCTCTTACGACAGGCAAGGCCTTCTTGCCACCGCTTTTTTCTTATCTCTGCGAGCGAAGGGAGACACACACACACATACACACACACACTCACACACACACACGCACATACGCAAGCACACACGCACACACACATACATTCTTCACCTCTCTAATCCTACCTATTAGTAGCCTCTCACGACAGGCAGGGCCTTCTTGCCTCGGCCGTGTTCTTATTTCTGCAAGACGAACGGACACACACACACATACTTACACACGCACACACGCACGCACACACGCACACACACATACACTCTTCACCTCTCGACTCCTACCCATTAGTCGCCTCTTAACGACAGGCAGTGCCTTCTTGCCACGGCCGTGTTCTCATCTCTGCGAGCCGACCGGACACACACACACACTGACATACACACATACACACACACACTCACACACGCACGCACACACGCACACACATACATACACTCTTCACCTCTCGACTCCTACCCATTATTCTCCTCTTACGACAGGCAGGGACTTCTTGCCACAACCGTGTTCTTATCTCTGCAAGCCAAACGGACACACACACACGCACACACACACACACGCACACGCACCCGCACACGCACACACTCTCCACCTCTCGACTCCTATCCATTAGTCGCCTCTTACGACAGGCATGGCCTTCTTGCCACCGCTTTTTTCTTATCTCTGCGAGCGAAGGGACACACACACACACATACACACACACACACACTCACACACACATGCACACACGCACGCACACACGCCCACACATATACACTCACACACACACAAACACGCACATACGCACACACATACATTCTTCACCTCTCTAATCCTACCTATTAGTCGCCTCTCACGACAGGCAGGGCCTTCTTGCCTCGGCCGTATTCTTATCTCTGCAAGCCAAACAGACACACACACATACACACACACTTACACACGCACACACACGCACACACGCACACACACATACACTCTTCACCTCTCGACTCCTACCAATTAGTCGCCACTTACAACAGGCAGGGCCTTCTTGCCGCGGCCGTATTCTTATCTCTGCAAGCCGAACGGACACACACACACTCACACACACACGCACGCACACACGCACACACACGCACACACACACACACAAATAAACTCTTCACCTCTCGACTCCTACCCATTAGTCGCCACTTACGACAGGCAGGGCCTTCTTGCCTCGGCCGTATTCTTATCTCTGCAAGCCGAACGGACGCACACACTCACACACACACGCACGCACACACGCACACACACGCACACACGCACACACACATATACACTCTTCACCTCTCGACTCCTACCAATTAGTCGCCACTTACGACAGGCAGGGCCTTCTTGCCTTGGCCGTATTCTTATCTCTGCAAGCCGAACGGACACACACACACACACTCACACACACACGCACGCACACACGCATACACACATACACTCTTCACCTCTCGACTCCTACTTATTAGTCGCCCCTTACAAGAGGCAGGGCCTTCTTGCCTCGGCCGTATTCTTATCTCTGCAAGCCAAACTGACACATACACATACACACACACACTCACACACGCACGCACACACGCACACACACATACACTCTTCACCTCTCGACTCCTACCCATTATTCTCCTCTTACGACAGGCAGAGACTTCTTGCCACGGCCGTGTTTTTATCTCTGCAAGCCAAACGGACACACACACACACGCACACACACACACACGCACACGCACACGCACACACTCTCTACCTCTCGACTCCTATCCATTAGTCGCCTCTTACGACAGGCATGGCCTTCTTGCCACCGCTTTTTTCTTATCTCTGCAAGCCGAACGGACACACACACATACTCACACACTCACACACACACGCACACACGCACACACACACATACACTCTTCACCTCTCGACTCCTACCTATTAGTCGTCTATTACGATAGGCAGGGCCTGCTTGCCTCGGTCGTGTTCTTATTTTTGCAAGACGAACGGACACACACACACACACATACACACACACACTCACACACACACACGCACATACGCACGCACACACGCACACACACATACATTCTTCACCTCTCTAATCCTACCTATTAGTCGCCTCTCACGACAGGCAGTGCCTTCTTGCCTCGGCCGTGTTCTTATTTCTGCAAGACGAAAGGACACACACACACACACACATACTTACACACGCACACACACACGCACACACGCACACACACACATACACTCTTCACCTCTCGACTCCTACTTATTAGTCGCCTCTTACCACAGGCAGGGCCTTCTTGCCTTGGGGGTGTTCTTATCTCTGCAAGCCGAACGGATACACACACATACTCACACACTCACACACACACGCACACACGCACACACAGACATACACTCTTCACCTCTCGACTCCTACCTACTAGTCGCCTATTACGATAGGCAGGGCCTGCTTGCCTCGGTCGTGTTCTTATTTCTGCAAGCCGAACTAATACACACACATACTCACACACGCACACACACACGCACACAGGCACACACACACACATACACTCTTCACCTCTCGACTCCTACTTATTAGTCGCCCATTACAGGAGGCAGGGCCTTCTTGCCTCTGCCGTATTTTTATCTCTGCAAGCCAAACAGACACACACACATACACACACACTTACACACGCACCCACACGCACAAGCACACGCACACACTCTCCACCTCTCGACTCCTATCCATTAGTCGCCTCTTAAGACAGGCAGGGCCTTCTTGCCACGGACGTATACCTATCTCTGCGAGCCGAACAGACACACACACACACACACTTGCACACATACACACATACACGCTTCACCTCTCGACTCCTACTCATTAGTCGCTCCTTACAGCAAGCATGGCCTTCTTGCCACGGACGTATTCTTATCTCTGCGAGCCGAAGGGATACACACACACATACACACACACACACACGCACACACGCACACACACATACACTCTTCACCTCTTGACTCCTACCTATTAGTCGCCTCTTACGATAGGCAGGGCCTTCTTGCCTCGGTCGTGCTCTTATCTCTGCAAGCCGAACGGACACACACACACATACACACACACTCTCACACGCACACACACGCACATACGCACACACATATACACTCTTCACCTCTCGACTCCTACCCATTAGTCGCCTCTTACGAAAGGCAGGGCCTTCTTGCCACGGCCGTGTTCTTATCTCTGAGAGCCGACTGGACACACACACACACTCACACACGCACACACACGCACACACGCACTTACACACATACACTCTTCACCACTCGACTCCTACGCATTAGTCGCCGCTTACGACAGGCAGGGCCTTCTTGCCACGGCCGTGTTCTTATCTCTGCGACCGACTGGACACACACACACTCACACACACAAATACACACACACACTCACACACGCACACACACGCACACTCACACACACATACACTCTTCACCTCTCGACTCCTACCCATTAGTCGCCTCTTACGAAAGGCAGGGCCTTCTTGCCACGGCCGTGTTCTTATCTCTGAGAGCCGACTGGACACACACACACACTCACACACGCACACACACGCACACACGCACTTACACACATACACTCTTCACCACTCGACTCCTACGCATTAGTCGCCGCTTACGACAGGCAGGGCCTTCTTGGCACGGACGTGTCCTTATCACTGCGAGCCGACCGGACACACACACTCACACACGCACACACACACGCACACACGCACACACACACACACCCACACATACACTTTTCACCTCTCGACTCCTACCCATTATTCTCCTATTACGACAGGCAGGGACTTCTTGCCACGGCCGTGTTCTTATCTCTGCAAGCCGAACGGACACACACACATACTCACACACGCACACACACACGCACACACGTACACACACACATACACTCTTCACCTCTCGACCCCTACCTTTTAGTCGCCTCTTACGAGAGGCAGGGTCTTCTTGCCCCGGCCGTATTCATATCTCTGCAAGCCGAACGGACACACACACTCATACACACACACTCACACACGCACAAACACACATACACGCACACACGCACACACACATACACTCTTCACCTCTCGACTCCTACCTATTAGTCGCCTTTTACGATAGGCAGGGCCTTCTTGCCTCGGTTGTGCTGTTATCTCTGCAAGCCGAACTAACAAACACACATACTCACACACGCACACACGCACACACGCATACACACATACACTCTTCACCTCTCGACTCCTACTTATTAGTCGCTCCTTACAAGAGGCAGGGCCTTCTTGCCTCGGTCGTATTCTTATCTCTGCAAGCCAAACAGACACAAACATATACACACACACACACGCACACACACGCACACACGCACACACACACACATACACTCTTCACCTCTCGACTCCTACCCGTTAGTTGCCTCTTAACGACAGGCAGTGCCTTCTTGCCACGGCCGTGTTCTCATCTCTGCGAGCCGACCGGACACACACACACACTGACACACACACATACACACACACACTCACACACGCACGCACACACGCACACACACATACACTCTTCACCTCTCGACTCCTACCCATTATTCTCCTCTTACGACAGGCAGGGACTTCTTGCCACGGCCGTGTTTTTATCTCTGCAAGCCAAACGGACACACACACACACACGCACACACACACACACACGCACACGCACACGCACACGCACACACTCTCCACCTCTCGACTCCTATCCATTAGTCGCCTCTTACGACAGGCATGGCCTTCTTGCCACCGCTTTTTTCTTATCTCTGCGAGCGAAGGGACACACACACACACATACACACACACTCACACACACACACGCACATACGCACGCACACACGCACACACACATACATTCTTCACCTCTCTAATCCTACCTATTAGTCGCCTCTCACGACCGGCAGGGCCTTCTTGCCTCGGCCGTGTTCTTATTTCTGCAAGACGAACGGACACACACACACACATACTTACACACGCACACACGCACACGCACACGCACACACTCTCCACCTCTCGACTCCTACCTATTAGTCGCCTCTTACGACAGGCAGGGCCTTCTTGCCTTAGGGGTGTTCTTATCTCTGCAAGCCGAACGAACACACACACATACTCACACACTCACACACACACGCACACACGCACACACACATACACTCTTTACCTCTCTACTCCTACCTATTAGTCGCCTATTACGATAGGCAGGGCGTGCTTGCCTCGGTCGTGTTCTTATTTCTGCAAGCCGAACTAATACACACACATACTCACACACGCACACACACACACGCACACACACACACATACACTCTTCACCTTTCGACTCCTACTTATTAGTCGCCCATTACAAGAGGCAGGGCCTTCTTGCCTCTGCCGTATTTTTATCTCTGCAAGCCAAACAGACACACACACATACACACACACTTACACACGCACCCACACGCACACGCACACGCACACACTCTCCACCTCTCGACTCCTATCCATTAGTCGCCTCTTAAGACAGGCAGGGCCTTCTTGCCACAAACGTATACCTATCTCTGCGAGCCGAACGGACACACACACACACACTTGCACACATACACACACACACACATACACGCTTCACCTCTCGACTCCTACCCCTTAGTCGCTCCTTACAGCAAGCATGGCCTTCTTGCCACGGACGTATTCTTATCTCTGCGAGCGGAAGGGATACACACACACATACACACACACACACACACACGCACACACGCACACACACACATACACTCTTCACCTCTTGACTCCTACCTATTAGTCGCCTCTTACGATAGGCAGGGCCTTCTTGCCTCGGTCGTGCTCTTATCTCTGCAAGCCGAACGGACACACACACTCACACACAAATACACACACACACACTTACACATGCACACACACGCACACACGCACACTCACACACACATACACTCTTCACCTCTCGACTCCTACCCATTAGTCGCCTCTTACGACAGGCAGGGCCTTCTTGCCACGGCCGTGTTCGTATCTCTGCGAGCCGACTGGACACACACACTCACACACACAAATACACACACACTCACACATGCACACACACGCACACACGCACACTCACACACACATACACTCTTCACCTCTCGACTCCTACCCATTAGTCGCCTCTTACGACAGGCAGGGCCTTCTTGCCACGGCCGTGTTCGTATCTCTGCGAGCCGACTGGACACACACACTCACACACACAAATACACACACACACTCACACATGCACACACACGCACACACGCACACTCACACACACATACACTCTTCACCTCTCGACTCCTACCCATTAGTCGCCTCTTACGACAGGCAGGGCCTTCTTGCCACGGCCGTGTTCTTATCTCTGCGAGCCGACTGGACACACACACACTCACACACACAAATACACACACACACTCACACACGCACACACACGCACACTCACACACACATACACTCTTCACCACTCGACTCCTACCCATTAGTCGCCTCTTACGACAGGCAGGGCCTTCTTGCCACGGCCGTGTTCGTATCTCTGCGAGCCGACTGGACACACACACTCACACACACAAATACACACACACACCCACACATGCACACACACGCACACACGCACACTCACACACACATACACTCTTCACCTCTCGACTCCTACCCATTAGTCGCCTCTTACGACAGGCAGGGCCTTCTTGCCACGGCCGTGTTCTTATCTCTGAGAGCCGACTGGACACACACACACTCACACACGCACACACACGCACACACGCACTTACACACATACACTCTTCACCTCTCGACTCCTACGCATTAGTCGCCGCTTACGACAGGCAGGGCCTTCTTGGCACGGACGTGTCCTTATCACTGCGAGCCGACCGGACACACACACTCACACACGCACACACACGCACACTCACACACACATACACTCTTCACCTCTCGACTCCTACCCATTAGTCGCCTCTTACGAAAGGCAGGGCCTTCTTGCCACGGCCGTGTTCTTATCTCTGAGAGCCGACTGGACACACACACACACTCACACACGCACACACACGCACACACGCACTTACACACATACACTCTTCACCTCTCGACTCCTACGCATTAGTCGCCGCTTACGACAGGCAGGGCCTTCTTGGCACGGACGTGTCCTTATCACTGCGAGCCGACCGGACACACACACTCACACACGCACACACACACGCACACACGCACACACACACGTACACTCTTCACCTCTCGACTCCTACCCATTAGTTGCCTCTTACGACAGGCATGGCCTTCTTGCCTCGGCCGTATTCTAATCTCTGCGAGCCGAATGGACACGCATACATACACACACACACTTACACACGCACAAACACACACACAACCACACACGCACACACACACACACACACATACACTCTTCACCTCTCGACTCCTACCAATTAGTCGCCACTTACGACAGGCAGGGCCCTCTTGCCTTGGCCGTATTCTTATCTCTGCAAGCCGAACGGACACATACACACTCACACACACAAGCACGTACACACGCACACACACGCACACACACAAAAACACTTTTCACCTCTCGACTCCTACCAATTAGTCGCCACTTACGACAGGCAGGGCATTCTTGCCTCGGCCGTATTCTTATCTCTGCAAGCCGAACGGACATATACACACTCACACACACACGCACGCACACACGCACACACACGCACACACACACACAAATACATTCTTCACCTCTCGACTCCTACCCATTAGTCGCCTCTTACGACAGGCATTGCCTTGTTGCCTCGGCCGTATTCTAATCTCTGCGAGCCGAATGGACACACACAAACATACACACACACACTTACACACGCACAAACACACACACACCCACACACGCACACACTCACGTACTCTCTTCACCTCTCGACTCCTACCCATTAATCGCCTCTTACGACAGGCAGGGACTTCTTGCCACGGCCGTGTTCTTATCTCTGCAAGCCGAACGGACACACACACACGCAGACACAAACACACGCACACACGCACACACGCACACGCACACATTCTCCACCTCTCGATTCCTATCCATTAGTCGCCTCTTAAGACAGGCAGGGCCTTCTTGCCACGGACGTATTCTTATCTCTGCGAGCCGAAAGGACACACACACACACACACGCACACACAAACACACGCACACAGGCACACACGCACACACGCACACGTACACGCACACGCACACACTCTTTACCTCTCGACTAATATCCATTAGTCGCCTCTTAAGACAGGCAGGGCGTTCTTGCCTCGGCCGTATTCTTATCTCTGCAAGCCAAACGGACTCACACACACATACACACACACATACTCACACACGCACAAACACACGCACACACACAAAGACACATACACTCTTCACCTCTCAACTCCTATTCATTAGTCGCCTCTTACGACAGGCAGGGACTTCTTGCCACGGCCGTGTTCTTATCTCTGCGAGCCGAACGGACACACACACATACACACACACGCACACACACACGCACACACGCACCCACACACATACTCTCTTCACCTCTCGACTCCTACTTATTAGTCGCCCACTCTTCACATCTCGACTCCTACCCATTAGTCGCCCCGTACGATTTGCATCGCCTTCTTGCCACGGCTGTTTTCTTATCTCTGCGAGCCGAAGGGACACACACACATACATACACACACACTCACAAACACACACACACACACGCACGCGCACACGCACACACACATACACTCACACACACACAAACACGCCCACACGCATACACACATACATTCTTCACCTCTCGACTCCTACCTATTAGTCGCCTCTTACGATAGGCAGGGACTTCTTGCCACGGCCGTGTTCTTATCTCTGCAAGCCGAACGGACACACACACATACTCACACACGCACACACACACGCACACACGCACGCACACATACACTCTTCACCTCTCGACTCCTACCTATTAGTCGCCCCTTACAACTGGCAGGGCCTTCTTGCCTTGGCCGTGTTCTTATCACTGCAAGCCGAACGGACACACACACATACTCACACACGCACACACACACGCACACACGCACACACATACACTTTTCACCTCTCGACTCCTACTTATTAGTCGCCCACTCTTCGCCTCTCGACTCCTATCCATTAGTCGCCCCGTACGATTTGCATCGCTTTCTTGCCACGGCTGTTTTCTTATCTCTGCGAGCCGAAGGGACACACACACATACATACACACACACTCACAAACACACATACACACGCACGCACACACGCACACACACATACACTCACACACACACAAACACGCCCACACGCATACACACATACACTCTTCACCTCTCGACCCCTACCCATTAGTCGCCTCTTACGACAGGCAGGGCCTTCCTGCCACGGCCATGTTCTTATCTCTGCGAGCCGACCGGACACACACACTCACACACACACATACAAGAACACACACACACACGCACGCACACACGCGCACACACACACATATACACTCTCCACCTTTCGACTCCTATCCATTAGTCGCCTCTTAAGACAGGCATGACCTTCTTGCCACGGACGTATTCTTATCTCTGCAAGCCGAACGGACACACACACATACTCACACACGCACACACACACGCACACACGTACACACACACATACACTCTTCACATCTCGACTCCTACCCATTAGTCGCCTCTTACGACAGGCAGGGACTTCTTGCCACGGCCGTGTTCTCATTTCAGCGAGCCGACCAGACACACACACACACGCACACACAAGCACACGCACACAGGCACAAACGCACACACGCAAACGCACACGCACACGCACACACTCTCCACCTCTCGACTTCTACCCATTATTCTCCTCTTACGACAGGCAGGGACTTCTTGCCACGGCCGTGTTCTTATCTCTGCAAGCCGAACGGACACACACACACGCACACACAAACACACACACACACACACGCACACACGCACACACACGCACCCACGCAGACGCACACGCACACGCACACGCACACGCACACACTCTCCACCTCTCGACTCCTATCCATTAGCCGCCTCTTAAGACAGGTAAGGCCTTCTTGCCACGGCCGTAATCTTATCTCTGCGAGCCGAGCGGACAAACACACACACTCACACACACACACACACACATACACTCTTCACCTCTCGACCCCTACCTTTTAGTCGCCTCTTACGAGAGGCAGGGCCTTCTTGCCCCGGCCGTATTCATATCTCTGCAAGCCGAACGGACACACACACTCATACACACACACTCTCACACGCACAAACACACATACACGCACACACGCACACAAACATACACTCTTCACCTCTCGACTCCTACCCATTAGTCGCCTCTTACGACAGGCAAGGCCTTCTTGCCTCGGCCGTATTCTTATCTCTGCAAGCCGAACGGACACATACACACGCACACACACGCACACACACAAAAACACTTTTCACCTCTCGACTCCTACCCATTAGTTGCCTCTTACGACAGGCATGGCCTTCTTGCCTCGGCCGTATTCTAATCTCTGCGAGCCGAATGGACACACACATACATACACACACACTTACACACGCACAAACACACACACACCCACACACTCACACACACACACACATACACTATTCACCTATCGACTCCTACCTATTAGTCACCCCTTACAAGAGAGAGGGCCTTCTTGCCTCGGCCGTATTCTTATCTCTGCAAGCCAAACAGACACACACACATACACACACACTTACACACGCACACACACGCACACACGCACACACACACATACACTCTTCACCTCTCGACTCCTACCAATTAGTCGCCACTTACGACAGGCAGGGCCTTCTTGCCTCGGCCGTATTCTTATCTCTGCAAGCCGAACGGACACACACACACTCACACACACACGCACGCACACACGCACACACACGCACACACACACACACAAATACACTCTTCACCTCTCGACTCCTACCCATTAGTCGCCACTTACGACAGGCAGGGCCTTCTTGCCTCGGCCGTATTCTTATCTCTGCAAGCCAAACGGACACACACACACTCACACACAGACGCACGCACACACGCACACACACGCACACACGCACACACACACATGCACTCTTCACCTCTCGACTCCTACCAATTAGTCGCCACTTACGACAGGCAGGGCCTTCTTGCCTCGGCCGTATTCTTATCTCTGCAAGCCGAACGGACACACACACTCACACACACACGCACGCTCACACGCACACACACGCACACACACACATACACTCTTCACCTCTCGACTCCTACCAATATGTCGCCACTTACGACAGGCAGGGCCTTCTTGCCTCGGCCGTATTCTTATCTCTGCAAGCCGAACGGACACACACACACTCACACACACACGCACGCTCACACGCACACACACGCACACACGCACACACACACATACACTCTTCACCTCTCGACTCCTACCTATTAGTCGCCTCTTACGATAGGCAGGGCCTTCTTGCCTCGGTTGTGCTCTTATCTCTGCAAGCCGAACTAACACACACACATACTCACACACGCACACACGCACACACCCACATGCACTCTTCACCTCTCGACTCCTACCAATTAGTCGCCTCTGAACGACAGGCAGTGCCTTCTTGCTACGGCCGTGTTCTTATCTCTGCAAGCCGAACGGACACACACACACACACGCACACACAAACACACGCACACAGGCACACACGCACTCACGCACACGCACACATTCTCCACCTCTCGATTCCTATCCATTAGTCGCCTCTTAAGACAAGCAGGGCCTTCTTGCCACGGACGTATTCTTATCTCTGCGAGCCGAAAGGACACACACACACACACACACGCACACACAAACACACGCACACAGGCACACACGCACACACGCACACGTACACGCACACGCACACACTCTCCACCTCTCGACTAATATCCATTAGTCGCCTCTTAAGACAGGCAGGGCGTTCTTGCCTCGGCCGTATTCTTATCTCTGCAAGCCGAACGGACACACACACATACTCACACACGCACACACACGCACACACGCACACACACATACACTCTTCACCTCTCGACTCCTACCTATTAGTCGCCCCTTACAACTGGCAGGGTCTTCTTGCCTTGGCCGTATTCTTACCTCTGCAAGCCAGACGGACACACACACATACACACACACTCACACACGCACACACACGCACACACGCACACACACACATACACTCTTCACCTCTAGACCCCTACCCATTAGTCGCCTCTTACGACAGGCAGGGCCTTCCTGCCACGGCCATGTTCTTATCTCTGCGAGCCGACCGGACACACACACTCACACTCACACATACAAGAACACACACACACACGCACGCACACACGCGCACACACACATATACACTCTCCACCTTTCGACTCCTATCCATTAGTCGCCTCTTAAGACAGGCATGACCTTCTTGCCACGGACGTATTCTTATCTCTGCAAGCCGAACGGACAAACACACATACTCACACACGCACACACACACGCACACACGTACACACACACATACACTCTTCACCTCTCGACTCCTACCCATTAGTCGCCTCTTACGACAGGCAGGGCCTTCTTGCCACGGCCGTGTTCTCATTTCAGCGAGCCGACCGGACACACACAAACACGCCGCCCACACGCACACACACATACATTCTTCACCTCTCGACTCCTACCTATTAGTCGCCTCTTACGATGGGCAGGGACTTCTTGCCACGGCCGTATTCTTACCTCTGCAAGCCAGACGGACACACACACATACACACACACTCACACACGCACACACACGCACACACGCACACACACACATACACTCTTCACCTCTCGACCCCTACCCATTAGTCGCCTATTACGACAGGCAGGGCCTTCCTGCCACGGCCATGTTCTTATCTCTGCGAGCCGACCGGACACACACACTCACACACACACATACAAGAACACACACACACACGCACGCACACACGCGCACACACACATATACACTCTCCACCTTTCGACTCCTATCCATTAGTCGCCTCTTAAGACAGGCATGACCTTCTTGCCACGGACGTATTCTTATCTCTGCAAGCCGAACGGACAAATAAACATACTCACACACGCACACACACACGCACACACGTACACACACACATACACTCTTCACCTCTCGACTCCTACCCATTAGTCGCCTCTTACGACAGGCAGGGCCTTCTTGCCACGGCCGTGTTTTCATTTCAGCGAGCCGACCGGACACACACAAACACGCCCACACGCACACACACATACATTCTTCACCTCTCGACTCCTACCTATTAGTCGCCTCTTACGATGGGCAGGGACTTCTTGCCACGGCCGTGTTCTTATCTCTGAAAGCCGAACGGACACACACACATACTCACACACGCACACACACACGCACACACGCACACACACATACACTCTTCACCTCTCGACTCCTACCTATTAGTCGCCCCTTACAACTGGCAGGGTCTTCTTGCCTTGGCCGTATTCTTACCTCTGCAAGCCAGACAGACACACACACATACACACACAATCACACACGCACACACACGCACACACGCACACACACACATACACTCTTCACCTCTCGACTCCTACCCATTAGTCGCCTCTTAAGACAGACAGAGCCTTCTTGCAACGAACGCATTCTTATCTCTGCGAGCCGAAAGGACACGCACACACACTCACACACAAACACACACACGCAAGCACACATACACTATTCACCTCTCGACTTCTACCCATTATTCTCCTTTTACGACAGGCAGGGACTTCTTGCCACGGCCGTGTTCTTATCTCTGCAAGCCGAACGGACACACACACACGCACACACAAACACACACACACACGCACACACGCACACACACGCACCCACGCACACGCACACGCACACGCACACACTCTCCACCTCTCGACTCCTATCCATTAGCCGCCTCTTAAGACAGGCAGGGCCTTCTTGCCACGGACGTATTCTTATCTCTGCGAGCCGAAAGGACACACACACACACACACGCACACACAAACACACGCACACAGGCACACACGCACACACGCACACGTACACGCACACGCACACACTCTTTACCTCTCGACTAATATCCATTAGTCGCCTCTTAAGACAGGCAGGGCGTTCTTGCCACGGCCGTGTTCTTATCTCTGCAAGCCGAACGGACACACACACACGCAGACACAAACACACGCACACACGCACACACGCACACGCACACATTCTCCACCTCTCGATTCCTATCCATTAGTCGCCTCTTAAGACAGGCAGGGCCTTCTTGCCACGGACGTATTCTTATCTCTGCGAGCCGAAAGGACACACACACACACACACGCACACACAAACACACGCACACAGGCACACACGCACACACGCACACGTACACGCACACGCACACACTCTTTACCTCTCGACTAATATCCATTAGTCGCCTCTTAAGACAGGCAGGGCGTTCTTGCCTCGGCCGTATTCTTATCTCTGCAAGCCAAACGGACTCACACACACATACACACACACATACTCACACACGCACAAACACACGCACACACACAAAGACACATACACTCTTCACCTCTCAACTCCTATTCATTAGTCGCCTCTTACGACAGGCAGGGACTTCTTGCCACGGCCGTGTTCTTATCTCTGCGAGCCGAACGGACACACACACATACACACACACGCACACACACACGCACACACGCACCCACACACATACTCTCTTCACCTCTCGACTCCTACTTATTAGTCGCCCACTCTTCACATCTCGACTCCTACCCATTAGTCGCCCCGTACGATTTGCATCGCCTTCTTGCCACGGCTGTTTTCTTATCTCTGCGAGCCGAAGGGACACACACACATACATACACACACACTCACAAACACACACACACACACGCACGCGCACACGCACACACACATACACTCACACACACACAAACACGCCCACACGCATACACACATACATTCTTCACCTCTCGACTCCTACCTATTAGTCGCCTCTTACGATAGGCAGGGACTTCTTGCCACGGCCGTGTTCTTATCTCTGCAAGCCGAACGGACACACACACATACTCACACACGCACACACACACGCACACACGCACGCACACATACACTCTTCACCTCTCGACTCCTACCTATTAGTCGCCCCTTACAACTGGCAGGGCCTTCTTGCCTTGGCCGTGTTCTTATCACTGCAAGCCGAACGGACACACACACATACTCACACACGCACACACACACGCACACACGCACACACATACACTTTTCACCTCTCGACTCCTACTTATTAGTCGCCCACTCTTCGCCTCTCGACTCCTATCCATTAGTCGCCCCGTACGATTTGCATCGCTTTCTTGCCACGGCTGTTTTCTTATCTCTGCGAGCCGAAGGGACACACACACATACATACACACACACTCACAAACACACATACACACGCACGCACACACGCACACACACATACACTCACACACACACAAACACGCCCACACGCATACACACATACACTCTTCACCTCTCGACCCCTACCCATTAGTCGCCTCTTACGACAGGCAGGGCCTTCCTGCCACGGCCATGTTCTTATCTCTGCGAGCCGACCGGACACACACACTCACACACACACATACAAGAACACACACACACACGCACGCACACACGCGCACACACACACATATACACTCTCCACCTTTCGACTCCTATCCATTAGTCGCCTCTTAAGACAGGCATGACCTTCTTGCCACGGACGTATTCTTATCTCTGCAAGCCGAACGGACACACACACATACTCACACACGCACACACACACGCACACACGTACACACACACATACACTCTTCACATCTCGACTCCTACCCATTAGTCGCCTCTTACGACAGGCAGGGACTTCTTGCCACGGCCGTGTTCTCATTTCAGCGAGCCGACCAGACACACACACACACGCACACACAAGCACACGCACACAGGCACAAACGCACACACGCAAACGCACACGCACACGCACACACTCTCCACCTCTCGACTTCTACCCATTATTCTCCTCTTACGACAGGCAGGGACTTCTTGCCACGGCCGTGTTCTTATCTCTGCAAGCCGAACGGACACACACACACGCACACACAAACACACACACACACACGCACACACGCACACACACGCACCCACGCAGACGCACACGCACACGCACACGCACACGCACACACTCTCCACCTCTCGACTCCTATCCATTAGCCGCCTCTTAAGACAGGTAAGGCCTTCTTGCCACGGCCGTAATCTTATCTCTGCGAGCCGAGCGGACAAACACACACACTCACACACACACACACACACATACACTCTTCACCTCTCGACCCCTACCTTTTAGTCGCCTCTTACGAGAGGCAGGGCCTTCTTGCCCCGGCCGTATTCATATCTCTGCAAGCCGAACGGACACACACACTCATACACACACACTCTCACACGCACAAACACACATACACGCACACACGCACACAAACATACACTCTTCACCTCTCGACTCCTACCCATTAGTCGCCTCTTACGACAGGCAAGGCCTTCTTGCCTCGGCCGTATTCTTATCTCTGCAAGCCGAACGGACACATACACACGCACACACACGCACACACACAAAAACACTTTTCACCTCTCGACTCCTACCCATTAGTTGCCTCTTACGACAGGCATGGCCTTCTTGCCTCGGCCGTATTCTAATCTCTGCGAGCCGAATGGACACACACATACATACACACACACTTACACACGCACAAACACACACACACCCACACACTCACACACACACACACATACACTATTCACCTATCGACTCCTACCTATTAGTCACCCCTTACAAGAGAGAGGGCCTTCTTGCCTCGGCCGTATTCTTATCTCTGCAAGCCAAACAGACACACACACATACACACACACTTACACACGCACACACACGCACACACGCACACACACACATACACTCTTCACCTCTCGACTCCTACCAATTAGTCGCCACTTACGACAGGCAGGGCCTTCTTGCCTCGGCCGTATTCTTATCTCTGCAAGCCGAACGGACACACACACACTCACACACACACGCACGCACACACGCACACACACGCACACACACACACACAAATACACTCTTCACCTCTCGACTCCTACCCATTAGTCGCCACTTACGACAGGCAGGGCCTTCTTGCCTCGGCCGTATTCTTATCTCTGCAAGCCAAACGGACACACACACACTCACACACAGACGCACGCACACACGCACACACACGCACACACGCACACACACACATGCACTCTTCACCTCTCGACTCCTACCAATTAGTCGCCACTTACGACAGGCAGGGCCTTCTTGCCTCGGCCGTATTCTTATCTCTGCAAGCCGAACGGACACACACACTCACACACACACGCACGCTCACACGCACACACACGCACACACACACATACACTCTTCACCTCTCGACTCCTACCAATATGTCGCCACTTACGACAGGCAGGGCCTTCTTGCCTCGGCCGTATTCTTATCTCTGCAAGCCGAACGGACACACACACACTCACACACACACGCACGCTCACACGCACACACACGCACACACGCACACACACACATACACTCTTCACCTCTCGACTCCTACCTATTAGTCGCCTCTTACGATAGGCAGGGCCTTCTTGCCTCGGTTGTGCTCTTATCTCTGCAAGCCGAACTAACACACACACATACTCACACACGCACACACGCACACACCCACATGCACTCTTCACCTCTCGACTCCTACCAATTAGTCGCCTCTGAACGACAGGCAGTGCCTTCTTGCTACGGCCGTGTTCTTATCTCTGCAAGCCGAACGGACACACACACACACACGCACACACAAACACACGCACACAGGCACACACGCACTCACGCACACGCACACATTCTCCACCTCTCGATTCCTATCCATTAGTCGCCTCTTAAGACAAGCAGGGCCTTCTTGCCACGGACGTATTCTTATCTCTGCGAGCCGAAAGGACACACACACACACACACACGCACACACAAACACACGCACACAGGCACACACGCACACACGCACACGTACACGCACACGCACACACTCTCCACCTCTCGACTAATATCCATTAGTCGCCTCTTAAGACAGGCAGGGCGTTCTTGCCTCGGCCGTATTCTTATCTCTGCAAGCCGAACGGACACACACACATACTCACACACGCACACACACGCACACACGCACACACACATACACTCTTCACCTCTCGACTCCTACCTATTAGTCGCCCCTTACAACTGGCAGGGTCTTCTTGCCTTGGCCGTATTCTTACCTCTGCAAGCCAGACGGACACACACACATACACACACACTCACACACGCACACACACGCACACACGCACACACACACATACACTCTTCACCTCTAGACCCCTACCCATTAGTCGCCTCTTACGACAGGCAGGGCCTTCCTGCCACGGCCATGTTCTTATCTCTGCGAGCCGACCGGACACACACACTCACACTCACACATACAAGAACACACACACACACGCACGCACACACGCGCACACACACATATACACTCTCCACCTTTCGACTCCTATCCATTAGTCGCCTCTTAAGACAGGCATGACCTTCTTGCCACGGACGTATTCTTATCTCTGCAAGCCGAACGGACAAACACACATACTCACACACGCACACACACACGCACACACGTACACACACACATACACTCTTCACCTCTCGACTCCTACCCATTAGTCGCCTCTTACGACAGGCAGGGCCTTCTTGCCACGGCCGTGTTCTCATTTCAGCGAGCCGACCGGACACACACAAACACGCCGCCCACACGCACACACACATACATTCTTCACCTCTCGACTCCTACCTATTAGTCGCCTCTTACGATGGGCAGGGACTTCTTGCCACGGCCGTATTCTTACCTCTGCAAGCCAGACGGACACACACACATACACACACACTCACACACGCACACACACGCACACACGCACACACACACATACACTCTTCACCTCTCGACCCCTACCCATTAGTCGCCTATTACGACAGGCAGGGCCTTCCTGCCACGGCCATGTTCTTATCTCTGCGAGCCGACCGGACACACACACTCACACACACACATACAAGAACACACACACACACGCACGCACACACGCGCACACACACATATACACTCTCCACCTTTCGACTCCTATCCATTAGTCGCCTCTTAAGACAGGCATGACCTTCTTGCCACGGACGTATTCTTATCTCTGCAAGCCGAACGGACAAATAAACATACTCACACACGCACACACACACGCACACACGTACACACACACATACACTCTTCACCTCTCGACTCCTACCCATTAGTCGCCTCTTACGACAGGCAGGGCCTTCTTGCCACGGCCGTGTTTTCATTTCAGCGAGCCGACCGGACACACACAAACACGCCCACACGCACACACACATACATTCTTCACCTCTCGACTCCTACCTATTAGTCGCCTCTTACGATGGGCAGGGACTTCTTGCCACGGCCGTGTTCTTATCTCTGAAAGCCGAACGGACACACACACATACTCACACACGCACACACACACGCACACACGCACACACACATACACTCTTCACCTCTCGACTCCTACCTATTAGTCGCCCCTTACAACTGGCAGGGTCTTCTTGCCTTGGCCGTATTCTTACCTCTGCAAGCCAGACAGACACACACACATACACACACAATCACACACGCACACACACGCACACACGCACACACACACATACACTCTTCACCTCTCGACTCCTACCCATTAGTCGCCTCTTAAGACAGACAGAGCCTTCTTGCAACGAACGCATTCTTATCTCTGCGAGCCGAAAGGACACGCACACACACTCACACACAAACACACACACGCAAGCACACATACACTATTCACCTCTCGACTTCTACCCATTATTCTCCTTTTACGACAGGCAGGGACTTCTTGCCACGGCCGTGTTCTTATCTCTGCAAGCCGAACGGACACACACACACGCACACACAAACACACACACACACGCACACACGCACACACACGCACCCACGCACACGCACACGCACACGCACACACTCTCCACCTCTCGACTCCTATCCATTAGCCGCCTCTTAAGACAGGTAGGGCCTTCTTGCCACGGCCGTAATCTTATCTCTGCGAGCCGAGCGGACAAACACACACACTCACACACACACACACACATACACTCTTCACCTCTCGACCCCTACCTTTTAGTCGCCTCTTACGAGAGGCAGGGCCTTCTTGCCCCGGCCGTATTCATATCTCTGCAAGCCGAACGGACACACACACTCATACACACACACTCACACACGCACAAACACACATACACGCACACACGCACACACACATACACTCTTCACCTCTCGACTCCTACCAATTAGTCGCTCCATACAGCAAGCATGGCCTTCTTGTCACGGCCGTATTCTTATCTCTGCAAGCCGAACGGACACATACACTCATACACACACACTCACACACGCACAAACACACACACACGCACACACGCACACACACATACACTCTTCACCTCTCGACTCCTACCTTTTAGTCGCCTCTTACGATAAGCAGGGCCTTCTTGCCGGGGTCGTGTTCTCATCTCTGCAAGCCAAACTAACACACACACATACTCACACACGCACACACACACACACACACACACACGCACACACGCACACACACATACACTCTTCACCTCTCGACTCCTACTTATTAGTCGACCCTTACAAGAGGCAGGGCCTTCTGGCCTCGGCCGTATTCTTATCTCTGCAAGCCAAACGGACACACACACATACACACACACTCACACACGCCCACACACGCACACACGCACACACACACACACATACACTCTTCACCTCTCGACTCCTACCCATTATTCTCCTCTTACGACAGGCAGGGACTTCTTGCCACGGCCGTGTTCTTATCTCTGCAAGCCAAACGGACACACACACATACTCACACACGCACACACACACGCACACACGCACACACGCACACACACACATACACTCTTCACCTCTCGACTCCTACCTATTAGTCGCCCCTTACAACTGGCAGGGTCTTCTTGCCTTGGCCGTATTCTTACCTCTGCAAGCCAGACGGACACACACACATACACATACACTCTTCACCTCTCGACTCCTACCTATTAGTCGCCCCTTACAACTGGCAGGGTCTTCTTGCCTTGGCCGTATTCTTACCTCTGCAAGCCAGACGGACACACACACATACACACACACTCACACACGCACACAAACACGCACACACGCACACACACACATACACTCTTCACCTCTCGACCCCTACCCATTAGTCGCCTCTTACGACAGGCAGGGCCTTCCTGCCACGGCCATGTTCTTATCTCTGCGAGCCGACCGGACACACACACACTCACACACACACATACAAGAACAAACACAGACACGCACGCACACACGCGCACACACACATATACACTCTTCACCTCTCGACTCCTACCCATTATTCTTCTATTTCGAAAGGCAGGGACTTCTTGCCACGGCCATGTTCTTATCTCTGCGAGCCGACCGGACACACACACACTCACACACACACGCACGCACACACGCACACACACGCACACACACACACACAAATACACTCTTCACCTCTCGACTCCTACCCATTAGTCGCCACTTACGACAGGCAGGGCCTTCTTGCCTCGGCCGTATTCTTATCTCTGCAAGCCAAACGGACACACACACACTCACACACAGACGCACGCACACACGCACACACACGCACACACGCACACACACACATGCACTCTTCACCTCTCGACTCCTACCAATTAGTCGCCACTTACGACAGGCAGGGCCTTCTTGCCTCGGCCGTATTCTTATCTCTGCAAGCCGAACGGACACACACACACTCACACACACACGCACGCTCACACGCACACACACGCACACACACACATACACTCTTCACCTCTCGACTCCTACCAATATGTCGCCACTTACGACAGGCAGGGCCTTCTTGCCTCGGCCGTATTCTTATCTCTGCAAGCCGAACGGACACACACACACTCACACACACACGCACGCTCACACGCACACACACGCACACACGCACACACACACATACACTCTTCACCTCTCGACTCCTACCTATTAGTCGCCTCTTACGATAGGCAGGGCCTTCTTGCCTCGGTTGTGCTCTTATCTCTGCAAGCCGAACTAACACACACACATACTCACACACGCACACACGCACACACCCACATGCACTCTTCACCTCTCGACTCCTACCAATTAGTCGCCTCTGAACGACAGGCAGTGCCTTCTTGCTACGGCCGTGTTCTTATCTCTGCAAGCCGAACGGACACACACACACACACGCACACACAAACACACGCACACAGGCACACACGCACTCACGCACACGCACACATTCTCCACCTCTCGATTCCTATCCATTAGTCGCCTCTTAAGACAGGCAGGGCCTTCTTGCCACGGACGTATTCTTATCTCTGCGAGCCGAAAGGACACACACACACACACGCACACACAAACACACGCACACAGGCACACACGCACACACGCACACGTACACGCACACGCACACACTCTCCACCTCTCGACTAATATCCATTAGTCGCCTCTTAAGACAGGCAGGGCGTTCTTGCCTCGGCCGTATTCTTATCTCTGCAAGCCGAACGGACACACACACATACTCACACACGCACACACACGCACACACGCACACACACATACACTCTTCACCTCTCGACTCCTACCTATTAGTCGCCCCTTACAACTGGCAGGGTCTTCTTGCCTTGGCCGTATTCTTACCTCTGCAAGCCAGACGGACACACACACATACACACACACTCACACACGCACACACACGCACACACGCACACACACACATACACTCTTCACCTCTAGACCCCTACCCATTAGTCGCCTCTTACGACAGGCAGGGCCTTCCTGCCACGGCCATGTTCTTATCTCTGCGAGCCGACCGGACACACACACTCACACTCACACATACAAGAACACACACACACACGCACGCACACACGCGCACACACACATATACACTCTCCACCTTTCGACTCCTATCCATTAGTCGCCTCTTAAGACAGGCATGACCTTCTTGCCACGGACGTATTCTTATCTCTGCAAGCCGAACAGACAAACACACATACTCACACACGCACACACACACGCACACACGTACACACACACATACACTCTTCACCTCTCGACTCCTACCCATTAGTCGCCTCTTACGACAGGCAGGGCCTTCTTGCCACGGCCGTGTTCTCATTTCAGCGAGCCGACCGGACACACACAAACACGCCGCCCACACGCACACACACATACATTCTTCACCTCTCGACTCCTACCTATTAGTGGCCTCTTACGATGGGCAGGGACTTCTTGCCACGGCCGTATTCTTACCTCTGCAAGCCAGACGGACACACACACATACACACACACTCACACACGCACACACACGCACACACGCACACACACATACACTCTTCACCTCTCGACCCCTACCCATTAGTCGCCTATTACGACAGGCAGGGCCTTCCTGCCACGGCCATGTTCTTATCTCTGCGAGCCGACCGGACACACACACTCACACACACACATACAAGAACACACACACACACGCACGCACACACGCGCACACACACATATACACTCTCCACCTTTCGACTCCTATCCATTAGTCGCCTCTTAAGACAGGCATGACCTTCTTGCCACGGACGTATTCTTATCTCTGCAAGCCGAACGGACAAATAAACATACTCACACACGCACACACACACGCACACACGTACACACACACATACACTCTTCACCTCTCGACTCCTACCCATTAGTCGCCTCTTACGACAGGCAGGGCCTTCTTGCCACGGCCGTGTTTTCATTTCAGCGAGCCGACCGGACACACACAAACACGCCCACACGCACACACACATACATTCTTCACCTCTCGACTCCTACCTATTAGTCGCCTCTTACGATGGGCAGGGACTTCTTGCCACGGCCGTGTTCTTATCTCTGAAAGCCGAACGGACACACACACATACTCACACACGCACACACACACGCACACACGCACACACACATACACTCTTCACTTCTCGACTCCTACCTATTAGTCGCCCCTTACAACTGGCAGGGTCTTCTTGCCTTGGCCGTATTCTTACCTCTGCAAGCCAGACAGACACACACACATACACACACAATCACACACGCACACACACGCACACACGCACACACACACATACACTCTTCACCTCTCGACTCCTACCCATTAGTCGCCTCTTAAGACAGACAGAGCCTTCTTGCAACGAACGCATTCTTATCTCTGCGAGCCGAAAGGACACGCACACACACTCACACACAAACACACACACGCAAGCACACATACACTATTCACCTCTCGACTTCTACCCATTATTCTCCTTTTACGACAGGCAGGGACTTCTTGCCACGGCCGTGTTCTTATCTCTGCAAGCCGAACGGACACACACACACGCACACACAAACACACACACACACGCACACACGCACACACACGCACCCACGCACACGCACACGCACACGCACACACTCTCCACCTCTCGACTCCTATCCATTAGCCGCCTCTTAAGACAGGTAGGGCCTTCTTGCCACGGCCGTAATCTTATCTCTGCGAGCCGAGCGGACAAACACACACACTCACACACACACACACACACACATACACTCTTCACCTCTCGACCCCTACCTTTTAGTCGCCTCTTACGAGAGGCAGGGCCTTCTTGCCCCGGCCGTATTCATATCTCTGCAAGCCGAACGGACACACATACTCATACACACACACTCACACACGCACAAACACACATACACGCACACACGCACACACACATACACTCTTCACCTCTCGACTCCTACCAATTAGTCGCTCCATACAGCAAGCATGGCCTTCTTGTCACGGCCGTATTCTTATCTCTGCAAGCCGAACGGACACATACACTCATACACACACACTCACACACGCACAAACACACACACACGCACACACGCACACACACATACACTCTTCACCTCTCGACTCCTACCTTTTAGTCGCCTCTTACGATAAGCAGGGCCTTCTTGCCGGGGTCGTGTTCTCATCTCTGCAAGCCAAACTAACACACACACATACTCACACACGCACACACACACACACACACGCACACACGCACACACACATACACTCTTCACCTCTCGACTCCTACTTATTAGTCGACCCTTACAAGAGGCAGGGCCTTCTGGCCTCGGCCGTATTCTTATCTCTGCAAGCCAAACGGACACACACACATACACACACACTCACACACGCCCACACACGCACACACGCACACACACACACACACATACACTCTTCACCTCTCGACTCCTACCCATTATTCTCCTCTTACGACAGGCAGGGACTTCTTGCCACGGCCGTGTTCTTATCTCTGCAAGCCAAACGGACACACACACATACTCACACACGCACACACACACGCACACACGCACACACGCACACACACACATACACTCTTCACCTCTCGACTCCTACCTATTAGTCGCCCCTTACAACTGGCAGGGTCTTCTTGCCTTGGCCGTATTCTTACCTCTGCAAGCCAGACGGACACACACACATACACACACACTCACACACGCACACACTTACGTACTCTCTTCACCTCTCGACTCCTACCCATTAGTCGCCTCTTACGACAGGCAGGGACTTCTTGCTACGGCCGTGTTCTTATCTCTGCAAGCCGAACGGACACACACACACGCACACACAAACACACGCACACAGGCACACACGCACTCACGCACACGCACACATTCTCCACCTCTCGATTCCTATCCATTAGTCGCCTCTTAAGACAGGCAGGGCCTTCTTGCCACGGACGTATTCTTATCTCTGCGAGCCGAAAGGACACACACACACACACACGCACACACAAACACACGCACACAGGCACACACGCACACACGCACACGTACACGCACACGCACACACTCTCCACCTCTCGACTAATATCCATTAGTCGCCTCTTAAGACAGGCAGGGCGTTCTTGCCTCGGCCGTATTCTTATCTCTGCAAGCCAAACGGACACACACACACATACACACACACATACTCACACACGCACAAACACACGCACACACACAAAGACACATACACTCTTCACCTCTCGACTCCTATTCATTAGTCGCCTCTTACGACAGGCAGGGACTTCTTGCCACGGCCTTGTTCTTATCTCTGCGAGCCGAACGGACACACACACATACTCACACACGCACACACACACGCACACACGCACACACACATACACTCTTCACCTCTCGACTCCTACTTATTAGTCGCCCATTCTTCACATCTCGACTCCTACCCATTAGTCGCCCCGTACGATTTGCATCGCCTTCTTGCCACGGCTGTTTTCTTATCACTGCAAGCCGAACGGACACACACACATACTCACACACGCACACACACACGCACACACGCACACACACATACACTTTTCTCCTCTCGACTCCTACTTATTAGTCGCCCACTCTTCGCCTCTCGACTCCTATCCATTAGTCGCCCCGTACGATTTGCATCGCTTTCTTGCCACGGCTGTTTTCTTATCTCTGCGAGCCGAAGGGACACACACACATACATACACACACACTCGCAAACACACACACACACGCACGCACACACGCACACACACATACACTCACACACACACAAACACGCCCACACGCACACACACATACATTCTTCACCTCTCGACTCCTACCTATTAGTCGCCTCTTACGATAGGCAGGGCCTTCTTGCCTTGGCCGTGTTCTTATCACTGCAAGACGAACGGACACACACACATACTCACACACGCACACACACACGCACACACGCACACACACATACACTTTTCTCCTCTCGACTCCTACTTATTAGTCGCCCACTCTTCGCCTCTCGACTCCTATCCATTAGTCGCCCCGTACGATTTGCATCGCTTTCTTGCCACGGCTGTTTTCTTATCTCTGCGAGCCGAAGGGACACACACACATACATACACACACACTCACAAACACACACACACACGCACGCACACACGCACACACAAACACACACACACACACGCACACACGCACACACACGCACCCACGCACACGCACACACTCTCCACCTCTCGACTTTTATCCATTAGCCGCCTCTTAAGACAGGTAGGGCCTTCTTGCCACGGCCGTAATCTTATCTCTGCGAGCCGAGCGGACAAACACACACACCCACACACACACACACACACACATACACTCTTCACCTCTCGACCCCTACCTTTTAGTCGCCTCTTACGAGAGGCAGGGCCTTCTTGCCCCGGCCCTATTCATATCTCTGCAAGCCGAACGGACACACACACTCATACACACACACTCACACACGCACAAACACACATACACGCACACACGCACACACACATACACTCTTCACCTCTCGACTCCTACCAATTAGTCGCTCCTTACAGCAAGCATGACCTTCTTGCCACGGCCGTATTCCTATCTCTGCAAGCCGAACGGACACACACACTCATACACACACACTCACACACGCACAAACACACACACACGCACACACGCACACACACATACACTCTTCACCTCTCGACTCCTACCTTTTAGTCGCCTCTTACGATAAGCAGGGCCTTCTTGCCGCGGTCGTGTTCTCATCTCTGCAAGCCAAACTAACACACACACATACTCACACACGCACACACACACACACGCACACACGCACACACACATACACTCTTCACCTCTCGACTCCTACTTATTAGTCGACCCTTACAAGAGGCAGGGCCTTCTGGCCTCGGCCGTATTCTTATCTCTGCAAGCCAAACGGACACACACACATACACACACACTCACACACGCCCACACACGCACACACGCACACACACACACACATACACTCTTCACCTCTCGACTCCTACCCATTATTCTCCTCTTGCGACAGGCAGGGACTTCTTGCCACGGCCGTGTTCTTATCTCTGCAAGCCAGACGGACACACACACATACTCACACACGCACACACACACGCACACACGCACACACACACATACACTCTTCACCTCTCGACTCCTACCTATTAGTCGCCCCTTACAACTGGCAGGGTCTTCTTGCCTTGGCCGTATTCTTACCTCTGCAAGCCAGACGGACACACACACATACACACACACTCACACACGCACACAAACACGCACACACGCACACACACATACACTCTTCACCTCTCGACCCCTACCCATTAGTCGCCTCTTACGACAGGCAGGGCCTTCCTGCCACGGCCATGTTCTTATCTCTGCGAGCCGACCGGACACACACACACTCACACACACACATACAAGAACAAACACAGACACGCACGCACACACGCGCACACACACATATACACTCTTCACCTCTCGACTCCTACCCATTATTCTTCTATTTCGAAAGGCAGGGACTTCTTGCCACGGCCATGTTCTTATCTCTGCGAGCCGACCGGACACACACACTCACACACACACATACAAGAACACACACACACGCACGCACACACGCGCACACACACATATACACTCTCCACCTTTCGACTCCTATCCATTAGTCGCCTCTTAAGACAGGCATGGCCTTCTTGCCTCGGCCGTATTCTAATCTCTGCGAGCCAAACGGACACACACACATTGACACACACACACGTTCACACACACGCACACACACACATACACTTTTCACCTCTCGACTCCTACCCATTATTCTCCTATTACGACAGGCAGGGACTTCTTGCCACGGCCGTGTTCTTATCTCTGCAAGCCGAACGGACACACACACATACTCACACACGCACACACACACGCACACACGTACACACACACATACACTCTTCACCTCTCGACTCCTACCCATTAGTCGCCTCTTACGACAGGCAGGGCCTTCTTGCCACGGCCGTGTTCTCATTTCAGCGAGCTGACCGGACACACACACACACGCACACACAAACACACGCACACAGGCACAAACGCACACACGCAAACGCACACGCACACGCACACACTCTCCACCTCTCGAGTCCTATCCATTAGTCGCCCCTTAAGACAGGCAGAGCCTTCTTGCTACGAACGCATTCTTATCTCTGCGAGCCGAAAGGACACACACACACACTCACACACAAACACACACACGCAAGCACACGTACACTATTCACCTCTCGACTTCTGCCCATTATTCTCCTCTTACGACAGGCAGGGACTTCTTGCCACGGCCGTGTTCTTATCTCTGCAAGCCGAACGGACACACACACACGCACACACAAACACAAACACATACGCACACACGCACACACACGCACTCATGCACACGCACACGCACACGCACACACTCTCCACCTCTCGACTCCTATCAATTAGCCGCCTCTTAAGACAGGTAGGGCCTTCTTGCCACGGCCGTAATCTTATCTCTGCGAGCCGAGCGGACAAACACACACACTCACACACACACACACACACACACACACACATACACTCTTCACCTCTCGACCCCTACCTTTTAGTCGCCTCTTACGAGAGGCAGGGCCTTCTTGCCCCGGCCGTATTCATATCTCTGCAAGCCGAACGGACACACACACTCATACACACACACTCACACACGCACAAACACACATACACGCACACACGCACACACGCATACACACATACACTCTTCACCTCTCGACTCCTACTTATTAGTCGCCCCTTACAAGAGGCAGGGCCTTCTTGCCTCGGCCGTATTCTTATCTCTGCAAGCCAAACAGACACAAACATATACACACACACACGCACACACACGCACACACGCACACACACACACATACACTTTTCACCTCTCGACTCCTACCCATTAGTTGCCTCTTAACGACAGGCAGTGCCTTCTTGCCACGGCCGTGTTCTCATCTCTGCGAGCCGACCGGACACACACACACACTGACACACACGCACGCACACACGCACACACACATACACTCTTCACCTCTCGACTCCTACCCATTATTCTCCTCTTACGACAGGCAGGGACTTCTTGCCACGGCCGTGTTTTTTTCTCTGCAAGCCAAACGGACACACACACACACGCACACACACACACGCACACGCACACGCACACGCACACACTCTCCACCTCTCGACTCCTATCCATTAGTCGCCTCTTACGACAGGCATGGCCTTCTTGCCACCGCTTTTTTCTTATCTCTGCGAGCGAAGGGACACACACACACACATACACACACACACTCACACACACACACGCACATACGCACGCACACACGCACACACACATACATTCTTCACCTCTCTAATCCTACCTATTAGTCGCCTCTCACGACAGGCAGGGCCTTCTTGCCTCGGCCGTGTTCTTATTTCTGCAAGACGAACGGACACACACACACATACTTACACACGCACACACGCACACGCACACGCACACACTCTCCACCTCTCGACTCCTACCTATTAGTCGCCTCTTACGACAGGCAGGGCCTTCTTGCCTTGGGGGTGTTCTTATCTCTGCAAGCCGAACGGACACACACCCATACTCACACACTCACACACACACGCACACACGCACACACACACATACACTCTTCACCTCTCGACTCCTACCTATTAGTCGCCTATTACGATAGGCAGGGCCTGCTTGCCTCGGTCGTGTTCTTATTTCTGCAAGCCGAACTAATACACCCACATACTCACACACGCACACACACACGCACACACGCACACACACACACACACATACACTCTTCACCTTTCGACTCCTACTTATTAGTCGCCCATTACAAGAGGCAGGGCCTTCTTGCCTCTGCCGTATTTTTATCTCTGCAAGCCAAACAGACACACACACATACACACACACTTACACACGCACCCACACGCACACGCACACGCACACACTTTCCACCTCTCGACTCCTATCCATTAGTCGCCTCTTACGACAGGCATGGCATTCTTGCCACCGCTGTTTTCTTTTCTCTGCGAGCCGAAGGGACACACATACACACACACTCACAGACACACACACACACACACGCACACACGCACACACACATACACACTTCACCTCTCGATTCCTACCTATTAGTCGCCCCTTACAAGAGGCAGGGCCTTCTTGCCTTGGCCGTATTCTTATCTCTGCAAGCCGAACGGACACACACACCCATACACACACACTCACATACGCACAAACACACACACACGCACACACGCATACACTCTTCACCTCTAGACTCCTACCCATTAGTCACCTCTTACGACAGGCATGGCATTCTTGCCACCGCTGTTTTCTTTTCTCTGCGAGCCGAAGGGACACACATACACACACACACTCACAGACACACACACACGCACGCACACACGCACACACACATACACTCACACACACACACGCACAAACGCACACACACATACACTCTTCACCTCTCGATTTCTACCTATTAGTCGCCCCTTACAAGAGGCAGGGCCTTCTTGCCTTGGCCGTATTCTTGTCTCTGCAAGCCTAACGGACACACACACATACACACACACACTCACACACGCAAACACAAACGCACAAACACACATACACTCTTCACCTCTCGACTCCTACCTATTAGTCGCCACTTACGACAGGCAGGGCCTTCTTGCCCCGGCCGTATTCTTATCTCTGCAAGCTGAACGGACACACACACTGACACACACGAACGCACACACGCACACACACATACACTCTTCACCTCTCGACTCCTACCCATTATTCTCCTCTTACGACAGGCAGGGACTTCTTGCCACGGCCGTGTTTTTTTCTCTGCAAGCCAAACGGACACACACACACACGCACACACACACACGCACACGCACACGCACACGCACACACTCTCCACCTCTCGACTCCTATCCATTAGTCGCCTCTTACGACAGGCATGGCCTTCTTGCCACCGCTTTTTTCTTATCTCTGCGAGCGAAGGGACACACACACACACATACACACACACACTCACACACACACACGCACATACGCACGCACACACGCACACACACATACATTCTTCACCTCTCTAATCCTACCTATTAGTCGCCTCTCACGACAGGCAGGGCCTTCTTGCCTCGGCCGTGTTCTTATTTCTGCAAGACGAACGGACACACACACACATACTTACACACGCACACACGCACACGCACACGCACACACTCTCCACCTCTCGACTCCTACCTATTAGTCGCCTCTTACGACAGGCAGGGCCTTCTTGCCTTGGGGGTGTTCTTATCTCTGCAAGCCGAACGGACACACACCCATACTCACACACTCACACACACACGCACACACGCACACACACATACACTCTTCACCTCTCGACTCCTACCTATTAGTCGCCTATTACGATAGGCAGGGCCTGCTTGCCTCGGTCGTGTTCTTATTTCTGCAAGCCGAACTAATACACCCACATACTCACACACGCACACACACACGCACACACGCACACACACACACACACATACACTCTTCACCTTTCGACTCCTACTTATTAGTCGCCCATTACAAGAGGCAGGGCCTTCTTGCCTCTGCCGTATTTTTATCTCTGCAAGCCAAACAGACACACACACATACACACACACTTACACACGCACCCACACGCACACGCACACGCACACACTTTCCACCTCTCGACTCCTATCCATTAGTCGCCTCTTACGACAGGCATGGCATTCTTGCCACCGCTGTTTTCTTTTCTCTGCGAGCCGAAGGGACACACATACACACACACACTCACAGACACACACACACACACACGCACACACGCACACACACATACACACTTCACCTCTCGATTCCTACCTATTAGTCGCCCCTTACAAGAGGCAGGGCCTTCTTGCCTTGGCCGTATTCTTATCTCTGCAAGCCTAACGGATACACACACATACACACACACTCACACACTCAAACACACACGCACACACACACACACACACACACATACACTCTTCACCTCTCGACTAATACCCATTAGCCGCTAATTACAACAAGCATGGCCTTCTTGTCACGGCCGTATTCTTATCTCTGCAAGCCGAACGGACACACACACCCATACACACACACTCACATACGCACAAACACACACACACGCACACACGCATACACTCTTCACCTCTAGACTCCTACCCATTAGTCACCTCTTACGACAGGCATGGCATTCTTGCCACCGCTGTTTTCTTTTCTCTGCGAGCCGAAGGGACACACATACACACACACACTCACAGACACACACACACGCACGCACACACGCACACACACATACACTCACACACACACACGCACAAACGCACACACACATACACTCTTCACCTCTCGATTTCTACCTATTAGTCGCCCCTTACAAGAGGCAGGGCCTTCTTGCCTTGGCCGTATTCTTGTCTCTGCAAGCCTAACGGACACACACACATACACACACACACTCACACACGCAAACACAAACGCACAAACACACATACACTCTTCACCTCTCGACTCCTACCTATTAGTCGCCACTTACGACAGGCAGGGCCTTCTTGCCCCGGCCGTATTCTTATCTCTGCAAGCTGAACGGACACACACACTCACACACACAAGAACGCACACACGCACACACACACACACACACGCACACACACACACACACAATTACACTCTTTACCTCTCGACTCCTACCCATTAGTCGCCTCTTACGACAAGCATGGCCTTCTTGCCACCGCTGTTTTCTTATCTCTGCGAGCCGAAGGGACACACACATACACACACACTCACACACACACGCACGCACACATACACTCTTCACCTCTCGACTCCTACTCATTAGTCGCCTCTTACGACAGGCAGGGCCTTCTTGCCACGGCCGTGTTCTTATCCCTGCGAGCCAACCGGACACACACACTCACACACACACATACACACACACACACACTCACACATGCACGCACACACGCACACACTTACACACACACACATACACTTTTCACCTCTCGACTCCTACCCATTAGTCACCTCTTACGACAGGCATGGCCTTCTTGAAACCGCTAATTTCTTATCTCTGCGAGCCGAAGGGACACACATACACATACACACACACTCACACACACACGTACACATGCACGCACACATACACTCTTCACCTCTCGACTCCTACCCATTAGTCGCCCCTTACGACAGGCATGTCCTTCTTGCCACCTGTTTTCTTATCTCTGCGGGCCGAAGGGACACACACACAAACATACACACACACACACTCACACACACACACACACGATCACACACGCACACACACATACACTCACACACACACGCGCACACACACATACACTCTTCACCTCTCGACTCCTACCTATTAGTCGCCCCTTACAAGAGGCAGGGCCTTCTTGCCTCGGCCGTATTCTTATCTCTGCAAGCCAAACGGACACACACACATACTCACATACGCACACACACACGCACACACGCATACACACATACGTTCTTCACCTCTCGTCTCCTACCTATTAGTCGCCCCTTACAAAAGGCAGGGTCTTCTTGGCTTGGCCGTATTCTCATCTCTGCAAGCCAAACGGACACACAAACATACACACACAATCACACACGCACACACACGCACACACGCACACACACACATATACACTCTTCACCACTCGACTCCTACCCATTAGTCGCCTCTTACGACAGGCAGGGCCTTCTTGCCACGGCCGTGTTCTTATCTCTGCGAGCCTACTGGACACACACACACTCACACACACAAATACACACACACACTCACACACGCACACACACGCACACACGCACACACACACACACATACACTCTTCACCTCTCGACTCCTACCCATTAGTCGCCTCTTACGACAGGCAGGGCCTTCTTGCCACGGCCGTGGTCTTATCTCTGCGAGCCGACAGGACACACACACACACTCACACAAGCACACACACGCACACACGCACACACACACATACACTCTTCACCTCTCGACTTCTACCCATTAGTCACCGCTTACGACAGGCAGGGCCTTCTTGGCACGGACGTGTTCTTATCTCTGCGAGCCGACCGGACACACACACACTCACACACGCACACACACACGCACACACGCACACACACACATACACTCTTCACCTCTCGACTCCTACCAATTAGTCGCCACTTACGACAGGCAGGGCCTTCTTGCCTCGGCCGTAAGCTTATCTCTGCAAGCCGAACGGACACACACACACTCACACACACACGCACGCACACACGCACACACACTCACACACACACACACAAATACACTCTTCACCTCTCGACTCCTACCCATTAGTCGCCTCTTACGACAGGCATGGCCTTCTTGCCTCGTCCGTATTCTAATCTCTGCGAGCCGAATGGACACACACATACATACACACACACTTACACACGCACAAACACACACACACCCACACACGCACACACACACATACACTATTCACCTCTCGACTCCTACCTATTAGTCGCCCCATACAAGAGGCAGGGCCTTCTTGCCTCGGCCGTATTCTTATTTTTGCAAGCCAAACAGACACACACACACATACACACACACTTACACACGCACACACACGCACACGCCTCTTACGACAGGCAGGGCCTTCTTGCCACGGCCGTGTTCTCATTTCTGCAAGCCGAACGGACACACACACACACGCACACACAAACACACGCACACAGGCATACACGCACACACGCACACGCACACGCACACACTCTCCACCTCTCGACTCCTCTCCATTAGTCGCCTCTTAAGACAGGCAGGGCCTTCTTGCCACAGACGTATTCCTATCTCTGCGAGCCGAACGGACACACACACACACTTGCACACACACACACACACACACACACACACACACACACACACACATACACGCTTCACCTCTCGACTCCTACCAATTAGTCGCTCCTTACAGCAAGCATGGCCTTCTTGCCACAGACGTATTCTTATCTCTGCGAGCCGAAGGGATACACACACACACATACACACACACGTACTCACACACACACGCACACACGCACACACACATACACTCTTCACCTCTCGACTCCTACCTATTAGCTGCCTCTTACGTTAGGCAGGGCCTTCTTGCCTCGGTCGTGTTCTTATTTCTGCAAGCCGAACTAACACACACACATACTCACACACGCACACACGTACGCACACACGCACACACACACATACACTCACACACACACAAACACGCACACACGCACACACACATACACTCTTCACCTCTCGACTCCGACTTATTAGTCGCCCATTACAAGAGGCAGGGCCTTCTTGCCTTGGCCGTATTCTTATCTCTGCAAGCCAAACAGACACACACACATACACACACACATACACACACACTTACACACGCACACACACGTACACGCTCACGCACGCACTCTCCACCTCTCGATTCCTATCCATTAGTCGCCTCTTAAGACAGGCAGGGCCTTCTTGCCACGGACGTATACCTATCTTAGCGAGCCGAACGGACACACACACACTTGCACACATACACACACACACATACACGCTTCACCTATCGACTACTACCCATTAGTCGCTCCTTACAGCAAGCATGGCCTTCCTGCCACGGACGTATTCTTATCTCTGCGAGCCGAAGGGATACACACACACATACACACACATACACACACACACACACATACACACACACATACTCACACACGCACGCACACACGCACACACACATACACTCACACACACACAAACACGCACACACGCACACACACATACATTCTTCACCTCTCGAATCCTACCTATTAGTCGCCTCTTACGATAGGCAGGGCCTTCTTGCCTCGGTCGTGCTCTTATCTCTGCAAGCCGAACGGACACACACACACATACACACACACTCTCACACGCACTCACACGCACATACGCACACACATATACACTCTTCACCACTCGACTCCTACCCATTAGTCGCCTCTTACGACAGGCAGGGCCTTCTTGCCACGGCCGTGTTCTTATCTCTGCGAGCCGACTGGACACACACACTCACACACACAAATACACACACACACTCACACACGCACACACACGCACACACGCACACTCACACACACATACACTCTTCACCTCTCGACTCCTACCCATTAGTCGCCTCTTACGACAGGCAGGGCCTTCTAGCCACGGCCGTGTTCTTATCTCTGCGAGCCGACTGGACACACACACACTCACACACACAAATACACACACACACTCACACACGCACACACACGCACACTCACACACACATACACTCTACACCTCTCGACTCCTACCCATTAGTCGCCTCTTACGACAGACAGGGCCTTCTTGCCACGGCCGTGTTCTTATCTCTGCGAGCCGACCGGGCACACTCACACACTCACACACGCACACACATAAACACACGCACTTACACACATACACTCTTCACCTCTCGACTCCTACGCATTAGTCGCCGCTTACGACAGGCAGGGCCTTCTTGGCACGGACGTTTCCTTATCACTGCGAGCCGACAGGACACACACACTCACACACGCACACACACGCACACACAAACATACACTCTTCACCTCTCGACTCCTCCCCATTAGTAGCCTCTTACGACAGGCAAGGCCTTCTTGCCTCGGCCGTATTCTTATCTCTGCAACCCGAACGGACACATACACACTCACACACACAAGCACGCACACACGCACACACACGCACACACACAAAAACACTTTTCACCTCTCGACTCCTACCCATTAGTTGCCTCTTACGACAGGCAAGGCCTTCTTGCCTCGGCCGTATTCTTATCTCTGCAAGCCGAACGGACACATACACACTCACACACACAAGCACGCACACACGCACACACACGCACACACACAAAAACACTTTTCACCTCTCGACTCCTACCCATTAGTCGCCTCTTACGACAGGCAGGGCCTTCTAGCCACGGCCGTGTTCTTATCTCTGCGAGCCGACTGGACACACACACACTCACACACACAAATACACACACACACTCACACACGCACACACACGCACACTCACACACACATACACTCTACACCTCTCGACTCCTACCCATTAGTCGCCTCTTACGACAGGCAGGGCCTTCTTGCCACGGCCGTGTTCTTATCTCTGCGAGCCGACCGGGCACACTCACACACTCACACACGCACACACACAAACACACGCACTTACACACATACACTCTTCACCTCTCGACTCCTACGCATTAGTCGCCGCTTACGACAGGCAAGGCCTTCTTGCCTCGGCCGTATTCTTATCTCTGCAAGCCGAACGGACACACACACACGCACACACACACACGCACACGCACCCGCACACGCACACACACATACACTCTTCACCTCTCGACTCCTACCCATTAGTCGCCTCTTAACGACAGGCAGTGCCTTCTTGCCACGGCCGTGTTCTCATCTCTGCGAGCCGACCGGACACACACACACACTTACACACACATACACACACACACTCACACACGCACGCACACACGCACACACATACATACACTCTTCACCTCTCGACTCCTACCCATTATTCTCCTCTTACGACAGGCAGGGACTTCTTGCCACGGCCGTGTTCTTATCTCTGCAAGCCAAACGGACACACACACACGCACACACACACACGCACACGCACCCGCACACGCACACACTCTCCACCTCTCGACTCCTATCCATTAGTCGCCTCTTACGACAGGCATGGCCTTCTTGCCACCGCTTTTTTCTTATCTCTGCGAGCGAAGGGACACACACACACATACACACACACACTCACACACACATGCACACACGCACGCACACACGCACACACACATACACTCACACACACACAAACACGCACATACGCACACACATACATTCTTCACCTCTCTAATCCTACCTATTAGTCGCCTCTCACGACAGGCAGGGCCTTCTTGCCTCGGCCGTATTCTTATTTCTGCAAGCCAAACAGACAGACACACATACACACACACTTACACACGCACACACACGCACACACGCACACACACACATACACTCTTCACCTCTCGACTCCTACCAATTAGTCGCCACTTACGACAGGCAGGGCCTTCTTGCCGCGGCCGTATTCTTATCTCTGCAAGCCGAACGGACACACACACACTCACACACACACGCACGCACACACGCACACACACGCACACACACACACACACACAAATACACTATTCACCTCTCGACTCCTACCCATTAGTCGCCACTTACGACAGGCAGGGCCTTCTTGCCTCGGCCGTATTCTTATCTCTGCAAGCAGAACGGACGCACACACTCACACACACACGCACGCACACACACACACACACGCACACACGCACACACACATACACTCTTCACCTCTCGACTCCTACCAATTAGTCGCCACTTACGACAGGCAGGGCCTTCTTGCCTCGGCCGTATTCTCATCTCTGCAAGCCGAACGGACACACACACACTCACACACACACGCACTCTTACACGCACACACACGCACACACGCACACACGCACACACACACATACACTCTTCACCTCTCGACTCCTACCTATTAGTCGCCTCTTACGATAGGCAGGGCATTCTTGCCTCGGTTGTGCTCTTATCTCTGCAAGCCGAACTAACAAACACACCTACTCACACACGCACACACGCACACACGCATACACACATACACTCTTCACCTCTCGACTCCTACTTATTAGTCGCCCCTTACAAGAGGCAGGGCCTTCTTGCCTCGGCCGTATTCTTATCTCTGCAAGCCAAACAGACACAAACATATACACACACACACGCACACACACGCACACACGCACACACACACACACATACACTCTTCACCTCTCGACTCCTACCCATTAGTTGCCTCTAAACGACAGGCAGTGCCTTCTTGCCACCGCCGTGTTCTCATCTCTGCGAGCCGACCGGACACACACACACACACTGACACACACACATACACACACACACTCACACACGCACGCACACACGCACACACACATACACTCTTCACCTCTCGACTCCAACCCATTATTCTCCTCTTACGACAGGCAGGGACTTCTTGCCACGGCCGTGTTTTTATCTCTGCAAGCCAAACGGACACACACACACACGAACACACACACACACGCACACGCACACGCACACGCACACACTCTCCACCTCTCGACTCCTACCTATTAGTCGCCTCTTACGACAGGCAGGGCCTTCTTGCCTTAGGGGTGTTCTTATCTCTGCAAGCCGAACGGACACACACACATACTCACACACTCACACACACACGCACACACGCACACACACACATACACTCTTCACCTCTCTACTCCTACCTATTAGTCGCCTATTACGATAGGCAGGGCCTGCTTGCCTCGGTCGTGTTCTTATTTCTGCAAGCCGAACTAATACACACACATACTCACACACGCACACACACACACGCACACACGCACACACACACATACACTCTTCACCTTTCGACTCCTACTTATTAGTCGCCCATTACAAGAGGCAGGGCCTTCTTGCCTCTGCCGTATTTTTATCTCTGCAAGCCAAACAGACACACACACATACACACACACTTACACACGCACCCACACGCACACGCACACGCACACACTCTCCACCTCTCGACTCCTATCCATTAGTCGCCTCTTAAGACAGGCAGGGCCTTCTTGCCACAAACGTATACCTATCTCTGCGAGCCGAACGGACACACACACACACACTTGCACACATACACACACACACTCATACACGCTTCACCTCTCGACTCCTACCCCTTAGTCGCTTCTTACAGCAAGCATGGCCTTCTTGCCACGGACGTATTCTTATCTCTGCGAGCCGAAGGGATACACACACACATACACACACACACACACACACACGCACACACGCACACACACACATACACTCTTCACCTCTTGACTCCTACCTATTAGTCGCCTCTTACGATAGGCAGGGCCTTCTTGCCTCGGTCGTGCTCTTATCTCTGCAAGCCGAACGGACACACACACTCACACACAAATACACACACACACTCACACATGCACACACACGCACACACGCACACTCACACACACATACACTCTTCACCTCTCGACTCCTACCCATTAGTCGCCTCTTACGACAGGCAGGGCCTTCTTGCCACGGCCGTGTTCGTATCTCTGCGAGCCGACTGGACACACACACTCACACACACAAATACACACACACTCACACATGCACACACACGCACACACGCACACTCACACACACATACACTCTTCACCTCTCGACTCCTACCCATTAGTCGCCTCTTACGACAGGCAGGGCCTTCTTGCCACGGCCGTGTTCGTATCTCTGCGAGCCGACTGGACACACACACTCACACACACAAATACACACACACACTCACACATGCACACACACGCACACACGCACACTCACACACACATACACTCTTCACCTCTCGACTCCTACCCATTAGTCGCCTCTTACGACAGGCAGGGCCTTCTTGCCACGGCCGTGTTCTTATCTCTGCGAGCCGACTGGACACACACACACTCACACACACAAATACACACACACACTCACACACGCACACACACGCACACTCACACACACATACACTCTTCACCACTCGACTCCTACCCATTAGTCGCCTCTTACGACAGGCAGGGCCTTCTTGCCACGGCCGTGTTCGTATCTCTGCGAGCCGACTGGACACACACACTCACACACACAAATACACACACACACCCACACATGCACACACACGCACACACGCACACTCACACATACATACACTCTTCACCTCTCGACTCCTACCCATTAGTCGCCTCTTACGACAGGCAGGGCCTTCTTGCCACGGCCGTGTTCTTATCTCTGCGAGCCGACTGGACACACACACACTCACACACACAAATACACACACACACTCACACACGCACACACACGCACACTCACACACACATACACTCTTCACCTCTCGACTCCTACCCATTAGTCGCCTCTTACGAATGGCAGGGCCTTCTTGCCACGGCCGTGTTCTTATCTCTGAGAGCCGACTGGACACACACACACACTCACACACGCACACACACGCACACACGCACTTACACACATACACTCTTCACCTCTCGACTCCTACGCATTAGTCGCCGCTTACGACAGGCAGGGCCTTCTTGCCTCGGCCGTATTCTTATCTCTGCAAGCCGAACGGACATATACACACTCACACACACACGCACGCACACACGCACACACACGCACACACACACACAAATACATTCTTCACCTCTCGACTCCTACCCATTAGTCGCCTCTTACGACAGGCATTGCCTTGTTGCCTCGGCCGTATTCTAATCTCTGCGAGCCGAATGGACACACACAAACATACACACACACACTTACACACGCACAAACACACACACACCCACACACGCACACACTCACGTACTCTCTTCACCTCTCGACTCCTACCTATTAGTCGCCTCTTACGACAGGCAGGGACTTCTTGCCACGGCCGTGTTCTTATCTCTGCAAGCCGAACGGACACACACACACGCACACACAAACACACGCACACACGAACACACGCACACACGCACACACGCACACGCACACATTCTCCACCTCTCGATTCCTATCCATTAGTCGCCTCTTAAGACAGGCAGGGCCTTCTTGCCACGGACGTATTCTTATCTCTGCGAGCCAAAAGGACACACACACACACGCACACACAAACACACGCACACAGGCACACACGCACACACGCACACGTACACGCACACGCACACACTCTTTACCTCTCGACTAATATCCATTAGTCGCCTCTTAAGACAGGCAGGGCGTTCTTGCCTCGGCCGTATTCTTATCTCTGCAAGCCAAACGGACACACACACACATATACACACACACATACTCACACACGCACAAACACACGCACACACACAAAGACACATACACTCTTCACCTCTCGACTCCTATTCATTAGTCGCCTCTTACGACAGGCAGGGACTTCTTGCCACGGCCGTGTTCTTATCTCTGCGAGCCGAACGGACACACACACATACACACACACGCACACACACACGCACACACGCACCCACACACATACTCTCTTCACCTCTCGACTCCTACTTATTAGTAGCCCACTCTTCACATCTCGACTCCTACCCATTAGTCGCCCCGTACGATTTGCATCGCCTTCTTGCCACGGCTGTTTTCTTATCTCTGCGAGCCGAAGGGACACACACACATACATACACACACACTCACAAACACACACACACACACGCACGCGCACACGCACACACACATACACTCACACACACACAAACACGCCCACACGCACACACACATACATTCTTCACCTCTCGACTCCTACCTATTAGTCGCCTCTTACGATAGGCAGGGCCTTCTTGCCTTGGCCGTGTTCTTATCACTGCAAGCCGAACGGACACACACACATACTCACACACGCACACACACACGCACACACGCAGACACATACACTTTTCATCTCTCGACTCCTACTTATTAGTCGCCCACTCTTCGCCTCTCGACTCCTATCCATTAGTCGCCCCGTACGATTTGCATCGCTTTCTTGCCACGGCTGTTTTCTTATCTCTGCGAGCCGAAGGGACACACACACATACATACACACACACTCACAAACACACACACACACGCACGCACACACGCACACACACATACACTCACACACACACAAACACGCCCACACGCACACACACATACGTTCTTCACCTCTCGACTCCTACCTATTAGTCGCCTCTTACGATAGGCAGGGCCTCCTTGCCTCGGTCGTGTTTTTATCTCTGCAAGCCGAACTAACACACACACATACTCACACACGCACACACACATGCACACACGCACACACATACACTTTTCACCTCTCGACTCCTACTTATTAGTCGCCCACTTTTCACCTCTCGACTCCTACTTATTAGTCGCCCACTCTTCGCCTCTCGACTCCTATCCATTAGTCGCCCCGTACGATTTGCATCGCTTTCTTGCCACGGCTGTTTTCTTATCTCTGCGAGCCGAAGGGACACACACACATACATACACACACACTCACAAACACACACACACGCACGCACACACGCACACACACATACACTCACACACACACAAACACGCCCACACGCACACACACATACATTCTTCACCTCTCGACTCCTACCTATTAGTCGCCTCTTACGATAGGCAGGGACTTCTTGCCACGGCCGTGTTCTTATCTCTGCAAGCCGAACGGACACACACACATACTCACACACGCACACACACACGCACACACGCACGCACACATACACTCTTCACCTCTCGACTCCTACCTATTAGTCGCCCCTTACAACTGGCAGGGTCTTCTTGCCTTGGCCGTATTCTTACCTCTGCAAGCCAGACGGACACACATACATACACACACACTCACACACGCACACACACGCACACACGCACACACACACATACACTCTTCACCTCTCGACCCCTACCCATTAGTCGCCTCTTACGACAGGCAGGGCCTTCCTGCCACGGCCATGTTCTTATCTCTGCGAGCCGACCGGACACACACACTCACACACACACATACAAGAACACACACACACACGCACGCACACACGCGCACACACACACATATACACTCTCCACCTTTCGACTCCTATCCATTAGTCGCCTCTTAAGACAGGCATGACCTTCTTGCCACGGACGTATTCTTATCTCTGCAAGCCGAACGGACACACACACATACTCACACACGCACACACACACGCACACACGTACACACACATACACTCTTCACATCTCGACTCCTACCCATTAGTCGCCTCTTACGACAGGCAGGGACTTCTTGCCACGGCCGTGTTCTCATTTCAGCGAGCCGACCGGACACACACACACACGCACACACAAACACACGCACACAGGCACAAACGCACACACGCAAACGCACACGCACACGCACACACTCTCCACCTCTCGAGTCCTATCCATTAGTCGCCTCTTAAGACAGGCAGAGCCTTCTTGCAACGAACGCATTCTTATCTCTGCGAGCCGAAAGGACACGCACACACACTCACACACAAACACACACACGCAAGCACACATACACTATTCACCTCTCGACTTCTACCCATTATTCTCCTCTTACGACAGGCAGGGACTTCTTGCCACGGCCGTGTTCTTATCTCTGCAAGCCGAACGGACACACACACACGCACACACAAACACACACACACACACGCACACACGCACACACACGCACCCACGCAGACGCACACGCACACGCACACGCACACGCACACACTCTCCACCTCTCGACTCCTATCCATTAGCCGCCTCTTAAGACAGGTAGGGCCTTCTTGCCACGGCCGTAATCTTATCTCTGCGAGCCGAGCGGACAAACACACACACTCACACACACACACACACATACACTCTTCACCTCTCGACCCCTACCTTTTAGTCGCCTCTTACGAGAGGCAGGGCCTTCTTGCCCCGGCCGTATTCATATCTCTGCAAGCCGAACGGACACACACACTCATACACACACACTCTCACACGCACAAACACACATACACGCACACACGCACACAAATATACACTCTTCACCTCTCGACTCCTACCCATTAGTCGCCTCTTACGACAGGCAAGGCCTTCTTGCCTCGGCCGTATTCTTATCTCTGCAAGCCGAACGGACACATACACACGCACACACACGCACACACACAAAAACACTTTTCACCTCTCGACTCCTACCCATTAGTTGCCTCTTACGACAGGCATGGCCTTCTTGCCTCGGCCGTATTCTAATCTCTGCGAGCCGAATGGACACACACATACATACACACACACTTACACACGCACAAACACACACCCACACACGCACACACACACACACACATACACTATTCACCTTTCGACTCCTACCTATTAGTCGCCCCTTACAAGAGAGAGGGCCTTCTTGCCTCGGCCGTATTCTTATCTCTGCAAGCCAAACAGACACACACACATACACACACACTTACACACGCACACACACGCACACACGCACACACACACATACACTCTTCACCTCTCGACTCCTACCAATTAGTCGCCACTTACGACAGGCAGGGCCTTCTTGCCTCGGCCGTATTCTTATCTCTGCAAGCCGAACGGACACACACACACTCACACACACACGCACGCACACACGCACACACACGCACACACACACACACACAAATACACTCTTCACCTCTCGACTCCTAGTCATTAGTCGCCACTTACGACAGGCAGGGCCTTCTTGCCTCGGCCGTATTCTTATCTCTGCAAGCCGAACGGACACACACACACTCACACACAGACGCACGCACACACGCACACACACGCACACACGCACACACACACATGCACTCTTCACCTCTCGACTCCTACCAATTAGTCGCCACTTACGACAGGCAGGGCCTTCTTGCCTCGGCCGTATTCTTATCTCTGCAAGCCGAACGGACACACACACACACTCACACACACACGCACGCTCACACGCACACACACGCACACACGCACACACACACATACACTCTTCACCTCTCGACTCCTACCAATTAGTCGCCACTTACGACAGGCAGGGCCTTCTTGCCTCGGCCGTATTCTTATCTCTGCAAGCCGAACGGACACACACACACTCACACACACACGCACGCTCACACGCACACACACGCACACACGCACACACACACATACACTCTTCACCTCTCGACTCCTACCTATTAGTCGCCTCTTACGATAGGCAGGGCCTTCTTGCCTCGGTTGTGCTCTTATCTCTGCAAGCCGAACTAACACACACACATACTCACACACGCACACACGCACACACCCACATGCACTCTTCACCTCTCGACTCCTACCAATTAGTCGCCTCTGAACGACAGGCAGTGCCTTCTTGCTACGGCCGTGTTCTTTTCTCTGCAAGCCGAACGGACACACACACACACACGCACACACAAACACACGCACACAGGCACACACGCACTCACGCACACGCACACATTCTCCACCTCTCGATTCCTATCCATTAGTCGCCTCTTAAGACAGGCAGGGCCTTCTTGCCACGGACGTATTCTTATCTCTGCGAGCCGAAAGGACACACACACACACGCACACACAAACACACGCACACAGGCACACACGCACACACGCACACGTACACGCACACGCACACACTCTCCACCTCTCGACTAATATCCATTAGTCGCCTCTTAAGACAGGCAGGGCGTTCTTGCCTCGGCCGTATTCTTATCTCTGCAAGCCGAACGGACACACACACATACTCACACACGCACACACACACGCACACACGCACACACACATACACTCTTCACCTCTCGATTCCTACCTATTAGTCGCCCCTTACAACTGGCAGGGTCTTCTTGCCTTGGCCGTATTCTTACCTCTGCAAGCCAGACGGACACACACACATACACACACACTCACACACGCACACACACGCACACACGCACACACACACATACACTCTTCACCTCTCGACCCCTACCCATTAGTCGCCTCTTACGACAGGCAGGGCCTTCCTGCCACGGCCATGTTCTTATCTCTGCGAGCCGACCGGACACACACACTCACACACACACATACAAGAACACACACACACACGCACGCACACACGCGCACACACACATATACACTCTCCACCTTTCGACTCCTATCCATTAGTCGCCTCTTACGACAGGCAGGGCCTTCTTGCCATGGCCGTGTTCTCATTTCAGCGAGCCGACCGGACACACACAAACACGCCCACACGCACACACACATACATTCTTCACCTCTCGACTCCTACCCATTAGTCGCCTCTTACGACAGGCAGGGCCTTCTTGCCACGGCCGTGTTCTCATTTCAGCGAGCCGACCGGACACACACAAACACGCCCACACGCACACACACATACATTCTTCACCTCTCGACTCCTACCTATTAGTCGCCTCTTACGATGGGCAGGGACTTCTTGCCACGGCCGTATTCTTACCTCTGCAAGCCAGACGGACACACACACACACATACACACACACTCACACACGCACACACACGCACACACGCACACACACACATACACTCTTCACCTCTCGACTCCTACCCATTAGTCGCCTCTTACGACAGGCAGGGCCTTCCTGCCACGGCCATGTTCTTATCTCTGCGAGCCGACCGGACACACACACTCACACACACACATACAAGAACACACACACACACGCACGCACACACGCGCACACACACATATACACTCTCCACCTTTCGACTCCTATCCATTAGTCGCCTCTTAAGACAGGCATGACCTTCTTGCCACGGACGTATTCTTATCTCTGCAAGCCGAACGGACAAATAAACATACTCACACACGCACACACACACGCACACACGTACACACACACATACACTCTTCACCTCTCGACTCCTACCCATTAGTCGCCTCTTACGACAGGCAGGGCCTTCTTGCCACGGCCGTGTTCTCATTTCAGCGAGCCGACCGGACACACACAAACACGCCCACACGCACACACACATACATTCTTCACCTCTCGACTCCTACCTATTAGTCGCCTCTTACGATGGGCAGGGACTTCTTGCCACGGCCGTGTTCTTATCTCTGAAAGCCGAACGGACACACACACATACTCACACACGCACACACACACGCACACACGCACACACACATACACTCTTCACCTCTCGACTCCTACCTATTAGTCGCCCCTTACAACTGGCAGGGTCTTCTTGCCTTGGCCGTATTCTTACCTCTGCAAGCCAGACAGACACACACACATACACACACAATCACACACGCACACACACGCACACACGCACACACACACATACACTCTTCACCTCTCGACTCCTACCCATTAGTCGCCTCTTAAGACAGGCAGAGCCTTCTTGCAACGAACGCATTCTTATCTCTGCGAGCCGAAAGGACACGCACACACACTCACACACAAACACACACACGCAAGCACACATACACTATTCACCTCTCGACTTCTACCCATTATTCTCCTTTTACGACAGGCAGGGACTTCTTGCCACGGCCGTGTTCTTATCTCTGCAAGCCGAACGGACACACACTCACGCACCCACGCACACGCACACGCACACGCACACACTCTCCACCTCTCGACTCCTATCCATTAGCCGCCTCTTAAGACAGGTAGGGCCTTCTTGCCACGGCCGTAATCTTATCTCTGCGAGCCGAGCGGACAAACACACACACTCATGTAATAAATAACGCTTCACTTATCGTCTTGTATGGTAGATTTATTTAAAACACTAAATACTCATAGTTTAGTTTATTAAAATCAAGTACAATACTAAATAGTACTCAGTTGACGTTGACTAACTTAGACCGTTCTCTTGATTCTTCATTCTTAACTATATTGATAATAATACTAATCCCGTGATTTCCAGCTATTTACCTCCCGTGCGCTTGTTGATATATTATTGTTTTTACTTGTTTAGTTTGTACACATTATTTAATAAGCTTTTGATTACATTGCAAATTTCACTAGGTCAGAGCGCGTTCCAGTTACACCGATATTTTCAAAACAAATAATATATTTTGGCAAATGTGTGTCACGTTATTAAAAAGATTACTTGAATCTGATGCTTAATTAAATCCCGTTACATCCCTATCCCTCAGAAGAAAAATTTTCTGAGTGCTGTTCGTTTTCAATCAATTACAGGAGCTGGTTTTACTCTTCCCCTCCGAAAGAAGAAAATTTTTCGTGTCATCATCAACTGATTACTGTACATATATACATTAATTACATTCAGTATTTACATATACATATTTATAGAATTATATACAAATTTTTGGTACATATTTCCTTATATCTAAAAAATTTAGTAACCTAACCTAACCTAACCTCAGCATATTATAAGGTTACCCAAATTGTTCCCTTATAATATGCTATCTGGTATCCTTCATTATGCCTTACTGGTATATTAATTTAATATTTTACGTACGTTTTTTCTTACCTTACGTTAAATCATTTAGATTATATTACCTTATATTACCACCTATTATGTGGTTGATTACATATTATATCTTATCTCCTATTATGTTATTATGTATTATATCTTACCCCCTATTATGTGCACATAATATTTACAATAACCTTTACATATTTTAAATAATAAATAAAAATTTATAATAATAAAATCTTATATTAATTCTTGCATTAATTCTTGCATTAATTCTTGGTACCAAGTAATAGTTCTGTTTTCGCTGTTCATATACACTATTAATAACTTCGACATTTCACAATAAAGTTTTGTCGTTTTATTCATTTATTCATTTATCCCTATTTCTTTTGTTTAACTACTACTATACAGTCTAACATTTTTCTTTTTGTTATACACATTTTAAATATATATTGTACGAACTTAAAACTATATTTACACATTATATTCATTTAAATATATTTTTATATATTATTTGCATTCAAAAGTACATGTATATTTTACGAGTATATTCATTGACTCTAATTGTAGCAAAGTATTGTTTCCTTAATTATTTTAGCTATATACTCTGTGCCTTGGTCTGCTATTATTTTTCTGGGTACTCCATACCTCAAGATAAATTTTTCTACCAATGATTTGGCTACTGTTTTGGCTTATTTTATTTTCTATTACATATTCTTCTACGTAGTTGCTTAATTCGCATTGTACGTCAATATATCTGTTTCCATTTTCATCCATGTACATTTTCATGGGTTCCTTGTTTATGATTTAGTGCTTATGCCTTTGGCAGTTGTCGCATCTCTTCACATTTCACATATTTCTCAACATTTTTTCGTAATTCATTCCACAACTAGTATTAACTTATATTTCTGTATTTAATATATCCTATTCATTCTTCCACATCCTTCCTCTAACATGTGGAAGTCGTTAATTATAACTCTTCTTGATCTGCTTATCTTGTACTATATTATGGATTGATTGTATTATGTTTATCTTGTACTATACAAGCTTTTATACTTTCCTTAAAAAAAAAATTATTATTTTTCTCTTCGTATTTCATTAAGAATTGGTTGATTCTTTTTTCATCACGTTTTATTCTCATTTCATTATTATCATTTTCTTTATAATCTTCTGCACTCACATTTGTGAGCCAAAATCTCAAAAAGTCTCTCCGAGGGTCTTAATATTTCCTCTTGCATCGTAAATAAAATTTTAAATATACGGATCTTAATAATAAAATATTTAACCTGGTCAGTTATATTTTAATTATTTCAAGTTTATGGACATGCTTACTACGTACATTCCAACTATATCAAATATCATACTATTAACCTAATGTCATTATGTAATGTTTTTATGACTAATACTGTGTTTGCTTTCGTAATGAAATTATTATAGTTATGGTTTTTTTTTGTTTATTGTTTGGTTTCTCGTCTTTTACAAACTAACTTTTGCTTGTACATCTGGGTCTTTTCCAAAATAAAAACATCTGCATATTTTGCATTTTTTTCGATGGGCCGTTTTCTTCCAATATTGATAGTTTTTACTGTGCTTAATAGTTGTTCGACTCTTTTTTACTCTTTGCCTTGTTTCTTCCATATAAAATATATAAAAATTTTTTCCTGGTTTTGTATCTTCGGAATAAAACTTCTAATTTATATTTCTCGATTATTTACATTTCTGATTCGTATAGGTAACATAATTTTAATCGGTTTATCTATTAATCCTACTGTAAATTCCTTCTCAACTTCTGGTTTCTTTATTACTGTAACTGTTTCTTCTGTTTTTCGGTTCGATCTCGAAATTCATTTCTCCAAATATGTAATAATACTGACATATACTTTTCAAAATAATCTGTTCATCATTTTTCGCCTTTGTGCGTACTTAATTTACTTAACATATTTTCTTCTCTTGCATATAAATAAAATAATTGTAGGGAATTGTCTTTCATTGTGACAAACTTCCTTTTCAATAATTTTCCATTTACTTTATTAAAAAAAATCATTATTCAAAATTCGTTCCGCAATTTTAATCCATTCTGTAGTTACTGTATTGTCGTGCTGGAGACGCAGGACTCTCAGCGGGTTGGGATTCAAGTACCACCCTAGCTTATCCTCTTAGCAGCCTCCTGCTCGACGTAGGTTTCAACCATTAAGGTCGAACCATATGCAGTTTGCCTACATTTCTGTCAAAAATCTACTCCTCTCACTGTATTCGTATTCGCATGCGGTGCGTAATATGATCTTGCTGTGCCTCTATTTCTGTGGCATCTCACCTGTGTCCATTGACTATTCTTTGTTCTTCGTTGTGATTGCCAATCTGCTCTGTTTTTATTACGATATATCCTCGTATTATGTCTTCCATATTCACTTATATTTCTATAATTTTTGTTTCTATATTGTTTTCTTTCTTCGAATTTATTTTTATAATATCCATATATTGTATTCTTACTTTCTTTTCTCATATCAAAATCGTATTTGTTCCTGTAATTTAACACTTTTCCTTGTGTGCTATCTTCCGTCTCATCAATCGATAAAAATTTGGACATTATCTCTTGTGTGGTTGAAAAGTTACATGCTTCCAAAATGAATTTAGCTTTTTCTGTGTTGACGTTGCGTTTCATTGTAGCTACTACTGCCTCTGTTGTGTATTTTTTCGCTAGTTCCAATGACATTCCTTCCGCTACGTATGCAACTTTTAGCTGTTCGGCTAATTCTTCAACTTCAGATGCATAGACCTCTGCATCTTTATGTCCTTGTCTTTTCTTCGCCAATTTAACTATTACCGTCTTTGAACTGTCGCCTCTCAGTTCTCTCTTCAGTACCTCTGCTATTCTTGCGATTGTATCCTCTGTAACTATAACGTTTCTGGCCTTATTGGTTAATCTTGTCTTTATTAATGTTGTCGCTGTCTCCTCGTGTCCTATCGCTATTTTCTCAAGGAGTTCTAGTGCATCTAAAAATGACTGCAGTTTACCTGCTTTTCCATCAAACTCGCTGGGTAACACCTTGCTTGCGATATTTAAAAATTCGTTTGTTGTAAGAGCCATACTTATTTCTTGCTCTGTGTCGCTATGTTCTTCCTTCTTTATAGGTTGTTGTTTCTTTGTCACAGGTAGAGAAACTGGTTTAAAATCTTTTACATTTTGAGTATATTCTTTATCCGAAATTTCCATAATGTTATTATCATTTAAAACTTTTCTATCTACAGTGAGTCCTTGTATTTGCAATGATTCGGCCGTTTCAATGAAGGTATTTAAATCTTCTTGTCTAATTTGTACTTCTCCATGGTATATAAATTGTAACAAGTCTCTTAGTGCTTCGTAAGTCACGTTTGTCAAAGATACTATAGGATGTTGACAGGGATTTGACATAAAAATTTCTTTAAAATATGGGCTACAAACCGAAAGAACCATTTTATGCGCTTTTATGCATTTTCCTTGTGCTGAAAGCGTTACGTCTACAAAATCTTGACTCTTCCATAATGAATTTATTCCTGAACTCATATTTTCGTGGAAATTGTTCCAACATAATGAAAATTTTTCTGACGCCATGGTCAATTGTCTTTAAAAGTTCTTTTAAATTCGTTTTGCTTCCTTATAAATGTAACAATAATTCTAAATATCCTAATTTATTGTAGCTAAATAGTAAAATAAAAAGTCATATCCGATTTCTTCGTCTATATTAATTGAAGAATTTGTCATTTAAGCAAATTCATGTCGTAATTTAATATTTTCCGACTTAGTCACAGTATATTTTCATGGTCAAATATAAATATTTTTAAAACTATACCTTAAGCAAATAAAATTATATGTCACATATTTGTTTCATTAAAAAATAGAAATAAAAATAAATAGAATTTGATATATAAACAGTTATTTAGCGATAATTTAAAAAAAAATAAATTATATTCTGTACTTTTAAAAGCCATAAAAATTGTGTACTCAACATTCTGAACTTGAATTAGTTAAATTCTTATATTCAAATACTAAGTAATAATTTCTGTTAGACTGCATAATTTACATAAGGGATAAAAAATAAAATTTACTTACATAATATATTTCACATATTGTTTTTGATAATTCACATTTGTCCATTTATCCATTTTTCCCATTTATTGTCCATTATCAGGAGCTGGAATTCCGTCGCGGGACTCCTGGCGGGTTTGGTTCGGAATTTGGCGGGAATTTCCTTACCTGCTGATGCATTTTCCACAGTGGGTTCCATATATCATCTATTATGTAAATTTCCATTTAAATTTCCAGTATGTGGTTGGCATTTTTGATTTGTTTCTGCGAATCAGAAAACTCCTTATTCGAAAGGTAGGATCGCCATGTAATAAATAACGCTTCACTTATCGTCTTGTATGGTAGATTTATTTAAAACACTAAATACTCATAGTTTAGTTTATTAAAATCAAGTACAATACTAAATAGTACTCAGTTGACGTTGACTAACTTAGACCGTTCTCTTGATTCTTCATTCTTAACTATATTGATATTAATACTAATCCCGTGATTTCCAGCTATTTACCTCCCGTGCGCTTGTTGATATATTATTGTTTTTACTTGTTTAGTTTGTACACATTATTTAATAAGCTTTTGATTACATTGCAAATTTCACTAGGTCAGAGCGCGTTCCAGTTACACCGATATTTTCAAAACAAATAATATATTTTGGCAAATGTGTGTCACGTTATTAAAAAGATTACTTGAATCTGATGCTTAATTAAATCCCGTTACACTCACACACACACACACACACACATACACTCTTCACCTCTCGACCCCTACCTTTTAGTCGCCTCTTACGAGAGGCAGGGCCTTCTTGCCCCGGCCGTATTCATATCTCTGCAAGCCGAACGGACACACACACTCATACACACACACTCACACACGCACAAACACACATACACGCACACACGCACACACACATACACTCTTCACCTCTCGACTCCTACCTTTTAGTCGCCTCTTACGATAAGCAGGGCCTTCTTGCCGCGGTCGTGTTCTCATCTCTGCAAGCCAAACTAACACACACACATACTCACACACGCACACACACACACACGCACACACGCACACACACATACACTCTTCACCTCTCGACTCCTACTTATTAGTCGACCCTTACAAGAGGCAGGGCCTTCTGGCCTCGGCCGTATTCTTATCTCTGCAAGCCAAACGGACACACACACATACACACACACTCACAGACGCCCACACACGCACACACGCACACACACACACATACACTCTTCACCTCTCGACTCCTACCCATTATTCTCCTCTTACGACAGGCAGGGACTTCTTGCCACGGCCGTGTTCTTATCTCTGCAAGCCAAACGGACACACACACATACTCACACACGCACACACACACGCACACACACACATACACTCTTCACCTCTCGACTCCTACCTATTAGTCGCCCCTTACAACTGGCAGGGTCTTCTTGCCTTGGCCGTATTCTTACCTCTGCAAGCCAGACGGACACACACACATACACACACACTCACACACGCACACACTTACGTACTCTCTTCACCTCTCGACTCCTACCCATTAGTCGCCTCTTACGACAGGCAGGGTCTTCTTGCCTTGGCCGTATTCTTACCTCTGCAAGCCAGACGGACACACACACATACACACACACTCACACACGCACACACACGCACACACGCACACACACACATACACTCTTCACCTCTCGACCCCTACCCATTAGTCGCCTCTTACGACAGGCAGGGCCTTCCTGCCACGGCCATGTTCTTATCTCTGCGAGCCGACCGGACACACACACTCACACACACACATACAAGAACACACACACACACGCACGCACACACGCGCACACACACATATACACTCTCCACCTTTCGACTCCTATCCATTAGTCGCCTCTTACGACAGGCAGGGCCTTCTTGCCATGGCCGTGTTCTCATTTCAGCGAGCCGACCGGACACACACAAACACGCCCACACGCACACACACATACATTCTTCACCTCTCGACTCCTACCCATTAGTCGCCTCTTACGACAGGCAGGGCCTTCTTGCCACGGCCGTGTTCTCATTTCAGCGAGCCGACCGGACACACACAAACACGCCCACACGCACACACACATACATTCTTCACCTCTCGACTCCTACCTATTAGTCGCCTCTTACGATGGGCAGGGACTTCTTGCCACGGCCGTATTCTTACCTCTGCAAGCCAGACGGACACACACACACACATACACACACACTCACACACGCACACACACGCACACACGCACACACACACATACACTCTTCACCTCTCGACTCCTACCCATTAGTCGCCTCTTACGACAGGCAGGGCCTTCCTGCCACGGCCATGTTCTTATCTCTGCGAGCCGACCGGACACACACACTCACACACACACATACAAGAACACACACACACACGCACGCACACACGCGCACACACACATATACACTCTCCACCTTTCGACTCCTATCCATTAGTCGCCTCTTAAGACAGGCATGACCTTCTTGCCACGGACGTATTCTTATCTCTGCAAGCCGAACGGACAAATAAACATACTCACACACGCACACACACACGCACACACGTACACACACACATACACTCTTCACCTCTCGACTCCTACCCATTAGTCGCCTCTTACGACAGGCAGGGCCTTCTTGCCACGGCCGTGTTCTCATTTCAGCGAGCCGACCGGACACACACAAACACGCCCACACGCACACACACATACATTCTTCACCTCTCGACTCCTACCTATTAGTCGCCTCTTACGATGGGCAGGGACTTCTTGCCACGGCCGTGTTCTTATCTCTGAAAGCCGAACGGACACACACACATACTCACACACGCACACACACACGCACACACGCACACACACATACACTCTTCACCTCTCGACTCCTACCTATTAGTCGCCCCTTACAACTGGCAGGGTCTTCTTGCCTTGGCCGTATTCTTACCTCTGCAAGCCAGACAGACACACACACATACACACACAATCACACACGCACACACACGCACACACGCACACACACACATACACTCTTCACCTCTCGACTCCTACCCATTAGTCGCCTCTTAAGACAGGCAGAGCCTTCTTGCAACGAACGCATTCTTATCTCTGCGAGCCGAAAGGACACGCACACACACTCACACACAAACACACACACGCAAGCACACATACACTATTCACCTCTCGACTTCTACCCATTATTCTCCTTTTACGACAGGCAGGGACTTCTTGCCACGGCCGTGTTCTTATCTCTGCAAGCCGAACGGACACACACTCACGCACCCACGCACACGCACACGCACACGCACACACTCTCCACCTCTCGACTCCTATCCATTAGCCGCCTCTTAAGACAGGTAGGGCCTTCTTGCCACGGCCGTAATCTTATCTCTGCGAGCCGAGCGGACAAACACACACACTCATGTAATAAATAACGCTTCACTTATCGTCTTGTATGGTAGATTTATTTAAAACACTAAATACTCATAGTTTAGTTTATTAAAATCAAGTACAATACTAAATAGTACTCAGTTGACGTTGACTAACTTAGACCGTTCTCTTGATTCTTCATTCTTAACTATATTGATAATAATACTAATCCCGTGATTTCCAGCTATTTACCTCCCGTGCGCTTGTTGATATATTATTGTTTTTACTTGTTTAGTTTGTACACATTATTTAATAAGCTTTTGATTACATTGCAAATTTCACTAGGTCAGAGCGCGTTCCAGTTACACCGATATTTTCAAAACAAATAATATATTTTGGCAAATGTGTGTCACGTTATTAAAAAGATTACTTGAATCTGATGCTTAATTAAATCCCGTTACATCCCTATCCCTCAGAAGAAAAATTTTCTGAGTGCTGTTCGTTTTCAATCAATTACAGGAGCTGGTTTTACTCTTCCCCTCCGAAAGAAGAAAATTTTTCGTGTCATCATCAACTGATTACTGTACATATATACATTAATTACATTCAGTATTTACATATACATATTTATAGAATTATATACAAATTTTTGGTACATATTTCCTTATATCTAAAAAATTTAGTAACCTAACCTAACCTAACCTCAGCATATTATAAGGTTACCCAAATTGTTCCCTTATAATATGCTATCTGGTATCCTTCATTATGCCTTACTGGTATATTAATTTAATATTTTACGTACGTTTTTTCTTACCTTACGTTAAATCATTTAGATTATATTACCTTATATTACCACCTATTATGTGGTTGATTACATATTATATCTTATCTCCTATTATGTTATTATGTATTATATCTTACCCCCTATTATGTGCACATAATATTTACAATAACCTTTACATATTTTAAATAATAAATAAAAATTTATAATAATAAAATCTTATATTAATTCTTGCATTAATTCTTGCATTAATTCTTGGTACCAAGTAATAGTTCTGTTTTCGCTGTTCATATACACTATTAATAACTTCGACATTTCACAATAAAGTTTTGTCGTTTTATTCATTTATTCATTTATCCCTATTTCTTTTGTTTAACTACTACTATACAGTCTAACATTTTTCTTTTTGTTATACACATTTTAAATATATATTGTACGAACTTAAAACTATATTTACACATTATATTCATTTAAATATATTTTTATATATTATTTGCATTCAAAAGTACATGTATATTTTACGAGTATATTCATTGACTCTAATTGTAGCAAAGTATTGTTTCCTTAATTATTTTAGCTATATACTCTGTGCCTTGGTCTGCTATTATTTTTCTGGGTACTCCATACCTCAAGATAAATTTTTCTACCAATGATTTGGCTACTGTTTTGGCTTATTTTATTTTCTATTACATATTCTTCTACGTAGTTGCTTAATTCGCATTGTACGTCAATATATCTGTTTCCATTTTCATCCATGTACATTTTCATGGGTTCCTTGTTTATGATTTAGTGCTTATGCCTTTGGCAGTTGTCGCATCTCTTCACATTTCACATATTTCTCAACATTTTTTCGTAATTCATTCCACAACTAGTATTAACTTATATTTCTGTATTTAATATATCCTATTCATTCTTCCACATCCTTCCTCTAACATGTGGAAGTCGTTAATTATAACTCTTCTTGATCTGCTTATCTTGTACTATATTATGGATTGATTGTATTATGTTTATCTTGTACTATACAAGCTTTTATACTTTCCTTAAAAAAAAAATTATTATTTTTCTCTTCGTATTTCATTAAGAATTGGTTGATTCTTTTTTCATCACGTTTTATTCTCATTTCATTATTATCATTTTCTTTATAATCTTCTGCACTCACATTTGTGAGCCAAAATCTCAAAAAGTCTCTCCGAGGGTCTTAATATTTCCTCTTGCATCGTAAATAAAATTTTAAATATACGGATCTTAATAATAAAATATTTAACCTGGTCAGTTATATTTTAATTATTTCAAGTTTATGGACATGCTTACTACGTACATTCCAACTATATCAAATATCATACTATTAACCTAATGTCATTATGTAATGTTTTTATGACTAATACTGTGTTTGCTTTCGTAATGAAATTATTATAGTTATGGTTTTTTTTTGTTTATTGTTTGGTTTCTCGTCTTTTACAAACTAACTTTTGCTTGTACATCTGGGTCTTTTCCAAAATAAAAACATCTGCATATTTTGCATTTTTTTCGATGGGCCGTTTTCTTCCAATATTGATAGTTTTTACTGTGCTTAATAGTTGTTCGACTCTTTTTTACTCTTTGCCTTGTTTCTTCCATATAAAATATATAAAAATTTTTTCCTGGTTTTGTATCTTCGGAATAAAACTTCTAATTTATATTTCTCGATTATTTACATTTCTGATTCGTATAGGTAACATAATTTTAATCGGTTTATCTATTAATCCTACTGTAAATTCCTTCTCAACTTCTGGTTTCTTTATTACTGTAACTGTTTCTTCTGTTTTTCGGTTCGATCTCGAAATTCATTTCTCCAAATATGTAATAATACTGACATATACTTTTCAAAATAATCTGTTCATCATTTTTCGCCTTTGTGCGTACTTAATTTACTTAACATATTTTCTTCTCTTGCATATAAATAAAATAATTGTAGGGAATTGTCTTTCATTGTGACAAACTTCCTTTTCAATAATTTTCCATTTACTTTATTAAAAAAAATCATTATTCAAAATTCGTTCCGCAATTTTAATCCATTCTGTAGTTACTGTATTGTCGTGCTGGAGACGCAGGACTCTCAGCGGGTTGGGATTCAAGTACCACCCTAGCTTATCCTCTTAGCAGCCTCCTGCTCGACGTAGGTTTCAACCATTAAGGTCGAACCATATGCAGTTTGCCTACATTTCTGTCAAAAATCTACTCCTCTCACTGTATTCGTATTCGCATGCGGTGCGTAATATGATCTTGCTGTGCCTCTATTTCTGTGGCATCTCACCTGTGTCCATTGACTATTCTTTGTTCTTCGTTGTGATTGCCAATCTGCTCTGTTTTTATTACGATATATCCTCGTATTATGTCTTCCATATTCACTTATATTTCTATAATTTTTGTTTCTATATTGTTTTCTTTCTTCGAATTTATTTTTATAATATCCATATATTGTATTCTTACTTTCTTTTCTCATATCAAAATCGTATTTGTTCCTGTAATTTAACACTTTTCCTTGTGTGCTATCTTCCGTCTCATCAATCGATAAAAATTTGGACATTATCTCTTGTGTGGTTGAAAAGTTACATGCTTCCAAAATGAATTTAGCTTTTTCTGTGTTGACGTTGCGTTTCATTGTAGCTACTACTGCCTCTGTTGTGTATTTTTTCGCTAGTTCCAATGACATTCCTTCCGCTACGTATGCAACTTTTAGCTGTTCGGCTAATTCTTCAACTTCAGATGCATAGACCTCTGCATCTTTATGTCCTTGTCTTTTCTTCGCCAATTTAACTATTACCGTCTTTGAACTGTCGCCTCTCAGTTCTCTCTTCAGTACCTCTGCTATTCTTGCGATTGTATCCTCTGTAACTATAACGTTTCTGGCCTTATTGGTTAATCTTGTCTTTATTAATGTTGTCGCTGTCTCCTCGTGTCCTATCGCTATTTTCTCAAGGAGTTCTAGTGCATCTAAAAATGACTGCAGTTTACCTGCTTTTCCATCAAACTCGCTGGGTAACACCTTGCTTGCGATATTTAAAAATTCGTTTGTTGTAAGAGCCATACTTATTTCTTGCTCTGTGTCGCTATGTTCTTCCTTCTTTATAGGTTGTTGTTTCTTTGTCACAGGTAGAGAAACTGGTTTAAAATCTTTTACATTTTGAGTATATTCTTTATCCGAAATTTCCATAATGTTATTATCATTTAAAACTTTTCTATCTACAGTGAGTCCTTGTATTTGCAATGATTCGGCCGTTTCAATGAAGGTATTTAAATCTTCTTGTCTAATTTGTACTTCTCCATGGTATATAAATTGTAACAAGTCTCTTAGTGCTTCGTAAGTCACGTTTGTCAAAGATACTATAGGATGTTGACAGGGATTTGACATAAAAATTTCTTTAAAATATGGGCTACAAACCGAAAGAACCATTTTATGCGCTTTTATGCATTTTCCTTGTACTGAAAGCGTTACGTCTACAAAATCTTGACTCTTCCATAATGAATTTATTCCTGAACTCATATTTTCGTGGAAATTGTTCCAACATAATGAAAATTTTTCTGACGCCATGGTCAATTGTCTTTAAAAGTTCTTTTAAATTCGTTTTGCTTCCTTATAAATGTAACAATAATTCTAAATATCCTAATTTATTGTAGCTAAATAGTAAAATAAAAAGTCATATCCGATTTCTTCGTCTATATTAATTGAAGAATTTGTCATTTAAGCAAATTCATGTCGTAATTTAATATTTTCCGACTTAGTCACAGTATATTTTCATGGTCAAATATAAATATTTTTAAAACTATACCTTAAGCAAATAAAATTATATGTCACATATTTGTTTCATTAAAAAATAGAAATAAAAATAAATAGAATTTGATATATAAACAGTTATTTAGCGATAATTTAAAAAAAAATAAATTATATTCTGTACTTTTAAAAGCCATAAAAATTGTGTACTCAACATTCTGAACTTGAATTAGTTAAATTCTTATATTCAAATACTAAGTAATAATTTCTGTTAGACTGCATAATTTACATAAGGGATAAAAAATAAAATTTACTTACATAATATATTTCACATATTGTTTTTGATAATTCACATTTGTCCATTTATCCATTTTTCCCATTTATTGTCCATTATCAGGAGCTGGAATTCCGTCGCGGGACTCCTGGCGGGTTTGGTTCGGAATTTGGCGGGAATTTCCTTACCTGCTGATGCATTTTCCACAGTGGGTTCCATATATCATCTATTATGTAAATTTCCATTTAAATTTCCAGTATGTGGTTGGCATTTTTGATTTGTTTCTGCGAATCAGAAAACTCCTTATTCGAAAGGTAGGATCGCCATGTAATAAATAACGCTTCACTTATCGTCTTGTATGGTAGATTTATTTAAAACACTAAATACTCATAGTTTAGTTTATTAAAATCAAGTACAATACTAAATAGTACTCAGTTGACGTTGACTAACTTAGACCGTTCTCTTGATTCTTCATTCTTAACTATATTGATATTAATACTAATCCCGTGATTTCCAGCTATTTACCTCCCGTGCGCTTGTTGATATATTATTGTTTTTACTTGTTTAGTTTGTACACATTATTTAATAAGCTTTTGATTACATTGCAAATTTCACTAGGTCAGAGCGCGTTCCAGTTACACCGATATTTTCAAAACAAATAATATATTTTGGCAAATGTGTGTCACGTTATTAAAAAGATTACTTGAATCTGATGCTTAATTAAATCCCGTTACACTCACACACACACACACACACATACACTCTTCACCTCTCGACCCCTACCTTTTAGTCGCCTCTTACGAGAGGCAGGGCCTTCTTGCCCCGGCCGTATTCATATCTCTGCAAGCCGAACGGACACACACACTCATACACACACACTCACACACGCACAAACACACATACACGCACACACGCACACACACATACACTCTTCACCTCTCGACTCCTACCTTTTAGTCGCCTCTTACGATAAGCAGGGCCTTCTTGCCGCGGTCGTGTTCTCATCTCTGCAAGCCAAACTAACACACACACATACTCACACACGCACACACACACACACGCACACACGCACACACACATACACTCTTCACCTCTCGACTCCTACTTATTAGTCGACCCTTACAAGAGGCAGGGCCTTCTGGCCTCGGCCGTATTCTTATCTCTGCAAGCCAAACGGACACACACACATACACACACACTCACACACGCCCACACACGCACACACGCACACACACACACATACACTCTTCACCTCTCGACTCCTACCCATTATTCTCCTCTTACGACAGGCAGGGACTTCTTGCCACGGCCGTGTTCTTATCTCTGCAAGCCAAACGGACACACACACATACTCACACACGCACACACACACGCACACACGCACACACACACATACACTCTTCACCTCTCGACTCCTACCTATTAGTCGCCCCTTACAACTGGCAGGGTCTTCTTGCCTTGGCCGTATTCTTACCTCTGCAAGCCAGACGGACACACACACATACACACACACTCACACACGCACACACTTACGTACTCTCTTCACCTCTCGACTCCTACCCATTAGTCGCCTCTTACGACAGGCAGGGACTTCTTGCTACGGCCGTGTTCTTATCTCTGCAAGCCGAACGGACACACACACACGCACACATAAACACACGCACACAGGCACACACGCACTCACGCACACGCACACATTCTCCACCTCTCGATTCCTATCCATTAGTCGCCTCTTAAGACAGGCAGGGCGTTCTTGCCTCGGCCGTATTCTTATCTCTGCAAGCCAAACGGACACACACACACATACACACACACATACTCCCACACGCACAAACACACGCACACACACAAAGACACATACACTCTTCACCTCTCGACTCCTATTCATTAGTCGCCTCTTACGACAGGCAGGGACTTCTTGCCACGGCCGTGTTCTTATCTCTGCGAGCCGAACGGACACACACACATACACACACACGCACACACACACGCACACACGCACCCACACACATACTCTCTTTACCTCTCGACTCCTACTTATTAGTCGCCCACTCTTCACATCTCGACTCCTACCCATTAGTCGCCCCGTACGATTTGCATCGCCTTCTTGCCACGGCTGTTTTCTTATCACTGCAAGCCGAACGGACACACACACATACTCACACACGCACACACACACGCACACACGCACACACACATACACTTTTCTCCTCTCGACTCCTACTTATTAGTCGCCCACTCTTCGCCTCTCGACTCCTATCCATTAGTCGCCCCGTACGATTTGCATCGCTTTCTTGCCACGGCTGTTTTCTTATCTCTGCGAGCCGAAGGGACACACACACATACATACACACACACTCGCAAACACACACACACACACGCACGCACACACGCACACACACATACACTCACACACACACAAACACGCCCACACGCACACACACATACATTCTTCACCTCTCGACTCCTACCTATTAGTCGCCTCTTACGATAGGCAGGGCCTTCTTGCCTTGGCCGTGTTCTTATCACTGCAAGCCGAACGGACACACACACATACTCACACACGCACACACACACGCACACACGCACACACACATACACTTTTCTCCTCTCGACTCCTACTTATTAGTCGCCCACTCTTCGCCTCTCGACTCCTATCCATTAGTCGCCCCGTACGATTGGCATCGCTTTCTTGCCACGGCTGTTTTCTTATCTCTGCGAGCCGAAGGGACACACACACATACATACACACACACTCACAAACACACACACACACGCACGCACACACGCACACACAAACACACACACACACGCACACACGCACACACACGCACCCACGCACACGCACACACTCTCCACCTCTCGACTCCTATCCATTAGCCGCCTCTTAAGTCAGGTAGGGCCTTCTTGCCACGGCCGTAATCTTATCTCTGCGAGCCGAGCGGACAAACACACACACCCACACACACACACACACATACGCTCTTCACCTCTCGACCCCTACCTTTTAGTCGCCTCTTACGAGAGGCAGGGCCTTCTTGCCCCGGCCGTATTCATATCTCTGCAAGCCGAACGGACACACACACTTATACACACACACTCACACACGCACAAACACACATACACGCACACACGCACACACACATACACTCTTCACCTCTCGACTCCTACCAATTAGTCGCTCCTTACAGCAAGCATGGCCTTCTTGCCACGGCCGTATTCCTATCTCTGCAAGCCGAACGGACACACACACTCATACACACACACTCACACACGCACAAACACACACACACGCACAGACGCACACACACATACACTCTTCACCTCTCGACTCCTACCTTTTAGTCGCCTCTTACGATAAGCAGGGCCTTCTTGCCGCGGTCGTGTTCTCATCTCTGCAAGCCAAACTAACACACACACATACTCACACACGCACACACACACACACGCACACACGCACACACACATACACTCTTCACCTCTCGACTCCTACTTATTAGTCGACCCTTACAAGAGGCAGGGCCTTCTGGCCTCGGCCGTATTCTTATCTCTGCAAGCCAAACGGACACACACACATACACACACACTCACACACGCCCACACACGCACACACGCACACACACACACACATACACTCTTCACCTCTCGACTCCTACCCATTATTCTCCTCTTACGATAGGCAGGGACTTCTTGCCACGGCCGTGTTCTTATCTCTGCAAGCCAAACGGACACACACACATACTCACACACGCACACACACGCACACACGCACACACACACATACACTCTTCACCTCTCGACTCCTACCTATTAGTCGCCCCTTACAACTGGCAGGGTCTTCTTGCCTTGGCCGTATTCTTACCTCTGCAAGCCAGACGGACACACACACATACACACACACTCACACACGCACACAAACACGCACACACGCACACACACACATACACTCTTCACCTCTCGACCCCTACCCATTAGTCGCCTCTTACGACAGGCAGGGCCTTCCTGCCACGGCCATGTTCTTATCTCTGCGAGCCGACCGGACACACACACACTCACACACACACATACAAGAACAAACACAGACACGCACGCACACACGCGCACACACACATATACACTCTTCACCTCTCGACTCCTACCCATTATTCTTCTATTTCGAAAGGCAGGGACTTCTTGCCACGGCCATGTTCTTATCTCTGCGAGCTGACCGGACACACACACTCACACACACACATACAAGAACACACACACACGCATGCACACACGCGCACACTCACATATACACTCGCCACCTTTCGACTCCTATCCATTAGTCGCCCCTTAAGACAGGCATGGCCTTCTTGCCTCGGCCGTATTCTAATCTCTGCGAGCCAAACGGACACACACACATACTCACACACGCACACACACACGCACACACGTACACACACACATACACTCTTCACCTCTCGACTCCTACCCATTATTCTCCTATTACGACAGGCAGGGACTTCTTGCCACGGCCGTGTTCTTATCTCTGCAAGCCGAACGGACACACACACATACTCACACACGCACACACACGCACCCACGCACACGCACACACTCTCCACCTCTCGACTCCTATCCATTAGCCGCCTCTTAAGTCAGGTAGGGCCTTCTTGCCACGGCCGTAATCTTATCTCTGCGAGCCGAGCGGACAAACACACACACCCACACACACACACACACATACGCTCTTCACCTCTCGACCCCTACCTTTTAGTCGCCTCTTACGAGAGGCAGGGCCTTCTTGCCCCGGCCGTATTCATATCTCTGCAAGCCGAACGGACACACACACTTATACACACACACTCACACACGCACAAACACACATACACGCACACACGCACACACACATACACTCTTCACCTCTCGACTCCTACCAATTAGTCGCTCCTTACAGCAAGCATGGCCTTCTTGCCACGGCCGTATTCCTATCTCTGCAAGCCGAACGGACACACACACTCATACACACACACTCACACACGCACAAACACACACACACGCACAGACGCACACACACATACACTCTTCACCTCTCGACTCCTACCTTTTAGTCGCCTCTTACGATAAGCAGGGCCTTCTTGCCGCGGTCGTGTTCTCATCTCTGCAAGCCAAACTAACACACACACATACTCACACACGCACACACACACACACGCACACACGCACACACACATACACTCTTCACCTCTCGACTCCTACTTATTAGTCGACCCTTACAAGAGGCAGGGCCTTCTGGCCTCGGCCGTATTCTTATCTCTGCAAGCCAAACGGACACACACACATACACACACACTCACACACGCCCACACACGCACACACGCACACACACACACACATACACTCTTCACCTCTCGACTCCTACCCATTATTCTCCTCTTACGATAGGCAGGGACTTCTTGCCACGGCCGTGTTCTTATCTCTGCAAGCCAAACGGACACACACACATACTCACACACGCACACACACACGCACACACGCACACACACACATACACTCTTCACCTCTCGACTCCTACCTATTAGTCGCCCCTTACAACTGGCAGGGTCTTCTTGCCTTGGCCGTATTCTTACCTCTGCAAGCCAGACGGACACACACACATACACACACACTCACACACGCACACAAACACGCACACACGCACACACACACATACACTCTTCACCTCTCGACCCCTACCCATTAGTCGCCTCTTACGACAGGCAGGGCCTTCCTGCCACGGCCATGTTCTTATCTCTGCGAGCCGACCGGACACACACACACTCACACACACACATACAAGAACAAACACAGACACGCACGCACACACGCGCACACACACATATACACTCTTCACCTCTCGACTCCTACCCATTATTCTTCTATTTCGAAAGGCAGGGACTTCTTGCCACGGCCATGTTCTTATCTCTGCGAGCTGACCGGACACACACACTCACACACACACATACAAGAACACACACACACGCATGCACACACGCGCACACTCACATATACACTCGCCACCTTTCGACTCCTATCCATTAGTCGCCCCTTAAGACAGGCATGGCCTTCTTGCCTCGGCCGTATTCTAATCTCTGCGAGCCAAACGGACACACACACATACTCACACACGCACACACACACGCACACACGTACACACACACATACACTCTTCACCTCTCGACTCCTACCCATTATTCTCCTATTACGACAGGCAGGGACTTCTTGCCACGGCCGTGTTCTTATCTCTGCAAGCCGAACGGACACACACACATACTCACACACGCACACACACACGCACACACGTACACACACACATACACTCTTCACCTCTCGACTCCTACCCATTAGTCGCCTCTTACGACAGGCAGGGCCTTCTTGCCACGGCCGTGTTCTCATTTCAGCGAGCTGACCGGACACACACACACACACGCACACACAAACACACGCACACAGGCACAAACGCACACACGCAAACGCACACGCACACGCACACACTCTCCACCTCTCGAGTCCTATCCATTAGTCGCCTCTTAAGACAGGCAGAGCCTTCTTGCTACGAACGCATTCTTATCTCTGCGAGCCGAAAGGACACACACACACACTCACACACAAACACACACACGCAAGCACACATACACTATTCACCTCTCGACTTCTGCCCATTATTCTCCTCTTACGACAGGCAGGGACTTCTTGCCACGGCCGTGTTCTTATCTCTGCAAGCCGAACGGACACACACACACGCACACACAAACACACACACATACGCACACACGCACACACACGCACTCATGCACACGCACACGCACACGCACTCACTCTCCACCTCTCGACTCCTATCAATTAGCCGCCTCTTAAGACAGGTAGGGCCTTCTTGCCACGGCCGTAATCTTATCTCTGCGAGCCGAGCGGACAAACACACACACTCACACACACACACACACACACATACACTCTTCACCTCTCGACCCCTACCTTTTAGTCGCCTCTTACGAGAGGCAGGGCCTTCTTGCCCCGGCCGTATTCATATCTCTGCAAGCCGAACGGACACACACACTCATACACACACACTCACACACGCACAAACACACATACACGCACACACGCACACACGCATACACACATACACTCTTCACCTCTCGACTCCTACTTATTAGTCGCCCCTTACAAGAGGCAGGGCCTTCTTGCCTCGGCCGTATTCTTATCTCTGCAAGCCAAACAGACACAAACATATACACACACACACACGCACACACACGCACACACGCACACACACACACATACACTCTTCACCTCTCGACTCCTACCCATTAGTTGCCTCTTAACGACAGGCAGTGCCTTCTTGCCACGGCCGTGTTCTCATCTCTGCGAGCCGACCGGACACACACACACACACTGACACACACGCACGCACACACGCACACACACATACACTCTTCACCTCTCGACTCCTACCCATTATTCTCCTCTTACGACAGGCAGGGACTTCTTGCCACGGCCGTGTTTTTTTCTCTGCAAGCCAAACGGACACACACACACACGCACACACACACACACGCACACGCACACGCACACGCACACACTCTCCACCTCTCGACTCCTATCCATTAGTCGCCTCTTACGACAGGCATGGCCTTCTTGCCACGGCCGTGTTCTCATCTCTGCGAGCCGACCGGACACACACACACACACTCACACACGCACGCACACACGCACACACACATACACTCTTCACCTCTCGACTCCTACCCATTATTCTCCTCTTACGACAGGCAGGGACTTCTTGCCACGGCCGTGTTTTTATCTCTGCAAGCCAAACGGACACACACACACACGCACACACACACACACGCACACGCACACGCACACGCACACACTCACCACCTCTCGACTCCTATCCATTAGTCGCCTCTTAGGACAGGCATGGCCTTCTTGCCACCGCTTTTTTCTTATCTCTGCGAGAGAAGGGACACACACACACATACACACCCACACTCACACACACACACGCACATACGCACGCACACACGCACACACACATACATTCTTCACCTCTCTAATCCTACCTATTAGTCGCCTCTCACGACAGGCAGGGCCTTCTTGCCTCGGCCGTGTTCTTATTTCTGCAAGACGAACGGACACACACACACACATACTTACACACGCACACACGCACACGCACACGCACACACTCTCCCCCTCTCGACTCCTACCTATTAGTCGCCTCTTACGACAGGCAGGGCCTTCTTGCCATGGGGGTGTTCTTATCTCTGCAAGCCGAACGGACACATACACATACTCACACACTCACACACACACGCACACACGCACACACACACATACACTCTTCAATTCTCGACTCCTACCTATTAGTCGCCTATTACGATAGGCAGGGCCTGCTTGCCTCGGTCGTGTTCTTATTTCTGCAAGCCGAACTAATACACCCACATACTCACACACGCACACACACACGCACACACGCACACACACATACACTCTTCACCTTTCGACTCCTACTTATTAGTCGCCCATTACAAGAGGCAGGGCCTTCTTGCCTCTGCCGTATTTTTATCTCTGCAAGCCAAACAGACACACACACATACACACACACTTACACACGCACCCACACGCACACGCACACGCACACACTCTCCACCTCTCGACTCCTATTCATTAGTCGCCTCTTAAGACAGGCAGGGCCTTCTTGCCACGGACGTATACCTATCTCTGCGAGCCGAACGGACACACACACACACTTGCACACATACACACACACACACACATACACGCTTCACCTCTCGACTCCTACACATTAGTCGCTCCTTACAGCAAGCATGGCCTTCTTGCCACGGACGTATTCTTATCTCTGCGAGCCGAAGGGATACACACACACATACACACGGCCGTGTTCGTATCTCTGCGAGCCGACTGGACACACACACTCACACACACAAATACACACACACACTCACACATGCACACACACGCACACACGCACACTCACACACACATACACTCTTCACCTCTCGACTCCTACCCATTAGTCGCCTCTTACGACAGGCAGGGCCTTCTTGCCACGGCCGTGTTCTTATCTCTGCGAGCCGACTGGACACACACACACACTCACACACTCACACACACGCACACACGCACTTACACACATACACTCTTCACCTCTCGACTCCTACGCATTAGTCGCCGCTTACGACAGGCAGGGCCTTCTTGGCACGGACGTGTCCTTATCACTGCGAGCCGACCGGACACACACACTCACACACGCACACACACACGCACACACGCACACATACACGTACACTCTTCACCTCTCGACTCCTACACATTAGTTGCCTCTTACGACAGGCATGGCCTTTTTGCCTCGGCCGTATTCTAATCTCTGCAAACCGAACGGACACACACAAACATACACACACACACTTACACACGCACAAACACACACACACCCACACACGCACACACTCACGTACTCTCTTCACCTCTCGACTCCTACCCATTAGTCGCCACTTACGACAGGCAGGGCATTCTTGCCTCGGCCGTATTCTTATCTCTGCAAGCCGAACAGACATATACACACTCACACACACACGCACGCACACACGCACACACACGCACACACACACAAATACATTCTTCACCTCTCGACTCCTACCCATTAGTCGCCTCTTACGACAGGCATTGCCTTGTTGCCTCGGCCGTATTCTAATCTCTGCGAGCCGAATGGACACACACAAACATACACACACACACTTACACACGCACAAACACACACACACCCACACACGCACACACACACACACACATACACTCTTCACCTCTCGACTCCTACCAATTAGTCGCCACTTACGACAGGCAGGGCCTTCTTGCCTTGGCCGTATTCTTATCTCTGCAAACCGAACGGACACACACAAACATACACACACACACTTACACACGCACAAACACACACACACCCACACACGCACACACTCACGTACTCTCTTCACCTCTCGACTCCTACCCATTAGTCGCCACTTACGACAGGCAGGGCATTCTTGCCTCGGCCGTATTCTTATCTCTGCAAGCCGAACAGACATATACACACTCACACACACACGCACGCACACACGCACACACACGCACACACACACACAAATACATTCTTCACCTCTCGACTCCTACCCATTAGTCGCCTCTTACGACAGGCATTGCCTTGTTGCCTCGGCCGTATTCTAATCTCTGCGAGCCGAATGGACACACACAAACATACACACACACACTTACACACGCAGAAACACACACACACCCACACACGCAAACACTCACGTACTCTCTTCACCTCTCGACTCCTACCCATTAGTCGCCTCTTACGACAGGCAGGGACTTCTTGCCACGGCCGTGTTCTTATCTCTGCATGCCGAACGGACACACACACACGCACACACAAACACACGCACACAGGCACACACGCACACACGCACACACGCACACGCACACATTCTCCACCTCTCGATTCCTATCCATTAGTCGCCTCTTAAGACAGGCAGGGCCTTCTTGCCACGGACGTATTCTTATCTCTGCGAGCCGAAAGGACACACACACACACACGCACACACAAACACACGCACACAGGCAAACACGCACGCACGCACACGTACACGCACACGCACACACTCTCCACTTCTCGACTAATATGCATTAGTCGCCTCTTAAGACAGGCAGGGCGTTCTTGCCTCAGCCGTATTCTTATCTCTGCAAGCCAAACGGACACACACACACACACATACACACACACATACTCACACACGCACAAACACACGCACACACACAAAGACACATACACTCTTCACCTCTCGACTCCTATTCATTAGTCGCCTCTTACGACAGGCAGGGACTTCTTGCCACGGCCGTGTTCTTATCTCTGCGAGGCGAACGGACACACACACATACACACACACGCACACACACACACACACACGCACCCACACACATACTCTCTTCACCTCTCGACTCCTACTTATTAGTCGCCCACTCTTCACATCTCGACTCCTACCCATTAGTCGCCCCGTACGATTTGCATCGCCTTCTTGCCACGGCTGTTTTCTTATCTCTGCGAGCCGAAGGGACACACACACACATACATACACACACACTCACAAACACACACACACACGCACGCACACACGCACACACACATACACTCACACACACACAAACACGCCCACACGCACACACACATACATTCTTCACCTCTCGACTCCTACCTATTAGTCGCCTCTTACGATAGGCAGGGCCTTCTTGCCTCGGTCGTGTTTTTATCTCTGCAAGCCGAACTAACACACACACATACTCACACACGCACACACACACGCACACACGCACACACACATACACTTTTCACCTCTCGACTCCTACTTATTAGTCGCCCACTCTTCGCCTCTCGACTCCTATCCATTAGTCGCCCCGTACGATTTGCATCGCTTTCTTGCCACGGCTGTTTTCTTATGTCTGCGAGCCGAAGGGACACACACACATACATACACACACACTCACAAACACACACACGCACGCACACACGCACACACACATACACTCACACACACACAAACACGCCCACACGCACACACACATATATTCTTCACCTCTCGACTCCTACCTATTAGTCGCCTCTTACGATAGGCAGGGACTTCTTGCCTCGGCCGTATTCTTATCTCTGCAAGCCGAACGGACACACACACACTCACACACAGACGCACGCACACATGCACACACACGCACACACGCACACACACACATGCACTCTTCACCTCTCGACTCCTACCCATTAGTCGCCCTGTACGATTTGCATCGCCTTCTTGCCACGGCTGTTTTCTTATCTCTGCGAGCCGAAGGGACACACACACATACATACACACACACTCACAAACACACACACACACACACACACACGCACGCACACACGCACACACACATACACTCACACACACACAAACACGCCCACACGCACACACACACACACACATTCTTCACCTCTCGACTCCTACCTATTAGTCGCCTCTTACGATAGGCAGGGCCTTCTTGCCTTGGCCGTGTTCTTATCACTGCAAGCCGAACGGACACACACACATACTCACACACGCACACACACACGCACACACGCACACACACACATACACTCTTCACCTCTCGACCCCTACCCATTAGTCGCCTCTTACGACAGGCAGGGCCTTCCTGCCACGGCCATGTTCTTATCTCTGCGAGCCGACCGGACACACACACTCACACACACACATACAAGAACACACACACACGCACGCACACACGCGCACACACACATATACACTCTCCACCTTTCGACTCCTATCCATTAGTCGCCTCTTAAGACAGGCATGACCTTCTTGCCACGGACGTGTTCTTATCTCTGCGAGCCGAGCGGACAAACACACACACTCACACACACTCACACACGCACAAACACACATACACGCACACACGCACACACACATACACTCTTCACCTCTCGACTCCTACCCATTAGTCGCCTCTTACGACAGGCAAGGCCTTCCTGCCTCGGCCGTATTCTTATCTCTGCAAGCCGAACGGACACATACACACTCACACACACAAGCACGCACACACGCACACACACGCACACACACAAAAACACTTTTCACCTCTCGACTCCTACCCATTAGTTGCCTCTTACGACAGGCATGGCCTTCTTGCCTCGGCCGTATTCTAATCTCTGCAAGCCAAACAGACACACACACATACACACACTTACACACGCACACACACGCACACACGCACACACACACATACACTCTTCACCTCTCGACTCCTACCCATTAGTCGCCCTGTACGATTTGCATCGCCTTCTTGCCACGGCTGTTTTCTTATCTCTGCGAGCCGAAGGGACACACACACATACATACACACACACTCACAAACACACACACACACACACACACGCACACACACACACACATACACTATTCACCTTTCGACCCCTACCTATTAGTCGCCCCTTACAAGAGAGAGGGCCTTCTTGCCTCGGCCGTATTCTTATCTCTGCAAGCCAAACAGACACACACACATACACACACTTACACACGCACACACACGCACACACGCACACACACACATACACTCTTCACCTCTCGACTCCTACCCATTAGTCGCCCTGTACGATTTGCATCGCCTTCTTGCCACGGCTGTTTTCTTATCTCTGCGAGCCAAAGGGACACACACACATACATACACACACACTTACACACGCACAAACACACACACACCCACACACGCACACACACACACACATACACTATTCACCTTTCGACCCCTACCTATTAGTCGCCCCTTACAAGAGAGAGGGCCTTCTTGCCTCGGCCGTATTCTTATCTCTGCAAGCCAAACAGACACACACACATACACACACTTACACACGCACACACACGCACACACGCACACACACACATACACTCTTCACCTCTCGACTCCTACCAATTAGTCGCCATTTACGACAGGCAGGGCCTTCTTGCCTCGGCCGTATTCTTATCTCTGCAAGCCGAACGGCCACACACACACTCACACACACACGCACGCACACACGCACACACACGCACACACACACACACACAAATACACTCTTCACCTCTCGACTCCTACCCATTAGTCGCCACTTACGACAGGCAGGGCCTTCTTGCCTCGGCCGTATTCTTATCTCTGCAAGCCGAACGGACACACACACACTCACACACAGACGCACGCACACACGCACACACACGCACACACGCAAACACACACATGCACTCTTCACCTCTCGACTCCTACCCATTAGTCGCCCTGTACGATTTGCATCGCCTTCTTGCCACGGCTGTTTTCTTATCTCTGCGAGCCGAAGGGACACACACACATACATACACACACACTCACAAACACACACACACACACACACACGCACGCACACACGCACACACACATACACTCACACACACACAAACACGCCCACACGCACACACACACACACATTCTTCACCTCTCGACTCCTACCTATTAGTCGCCTCTTACGATAGGCAGGGCCTTCTTGCCTTGGCCGTGTTCTTATCACTGCAAGCCGAACGGACACACACACATACTCACACACGCACACACACACGCACACACGCACACACACATACACTTTTCACCTCTCGACTCCTACTTATTAGTCGCCCACTCTTCGCCTCTCGACTCCTATCCATTAGTCGCCAAGTACGATTTGCATCGCTTTCTTGCCACGGCTGTTTTCTTATCTCTGCGAGCCGAAGGGACACATACACATACATACACACACACTCACAAACACACACACACACGCACGCACACACTCACACACACATACACTCACACACACACAAACACGCCCACACGCACACACACATACATTCTTCACCTCTCGACTCCTACCTATTAGTCGCCTCTTACGATAGGCAGGGACTTCTTGCCACGGCCGTGTTCTTATCTCTGCAAGCCGAACGGACACACACACATACTCACACACGCACACACACACGCACACAAGCACACACACATACACTCTTCACCTCTCGACTCCTACCTATTAGTCGCCCCTTACAACTGGCAGGGTCTTCTTGCCTTGGCCGTATTCTTACCTCTGCAAGCCAGACGGACACACACACATACACACACACTCACACACGCACACACACGCACACACGCACACACACACACATACACTCTTCACCTCTCGACCCCTACCCATTAGTCGCCTCTTACGACAGGCAGGGCCTTCCTGCCACGGCCATGTTCTTATCTCTGCGAGCCGACCGGACACACACACTTACACACACATACAAGAACACACACACACACACGCACGCACACACGCGCACACAAACATATACACTATCCACCTTTCGACTCCTATCCATTAGTCGCCTTTTAAGACAGGCATGACCTTCTTGCCTCGGCCGTATTCTTATCTCTGCAAGCCGAACGGACACATACACACTCACACACACAAGCACGCACACACGCACACACACGCACACACACAAAAACACTTTTCACCTCTCGACTCCTACCCATTAGTTGCCTCTTACGACAGGCATGGCCTTCTTGCCTCGGCCGTATTCTAATGTCTGCGAGCCGAATGGACACACACATACATACACACACACTTACACACGCACAAACACACACACACCCACACACGCACACACACACATACACTATTCACCTTTCGACTCCTACCTATTAGTCGCCCCTTACAAGAGAGAGGGCCTTCTTGCCTCGGCCGTATTCTTATCTCTGCAAGCCAAACAGACACACACACATACACACACACTTACACACGCACACACACGCACACACGCACACACACACATACACTCTTCACCTCACGACTCCTACCAATTAGTCGCCACTTACGACAGGCAGGGCCTTCTTGCCTCGGCCGTATTCTTATCTCTGCAAGCCGAACGGACACACACACACTCACACACAGACGCACGCACACACGCACACACACGCACACACGCACACACACACATGCACTCTTCACCTCTCGACTCCTATTAATTAGTCGCCACTTACGACAGGCAGGGCCTTCTTGCCTCGGCCGTATTCTTATCTCTGCAAGCCGAACGGACACACACACACTCACACACACACGCACGCTTACACGCACACACACGCACACACGCACACACACACATACACTCTTCACCTCTCCACTCCTACCTATTAGTCGCCTCTTACGATAGGCAGGGCCTTCTTGCCTCGGTTGTGCTCTTATCTCTGCAAGCCGAACTAACACACACACATACTCACACACGCACACACGCATACACACATACACTCTTCACCTCTCGACTCCTACTTATTAGTCGCCCCTTACAAGAGGCAGGACCTTTTTGCCTCGGCCGTATTCTTATCTCTGCAAGCCAAACAGACACACACATACACACACACACGCACACACACGCACACACGCACACACACACATACACTCTTCACCTCTCGACTCCTACCCATTAGTCGCCTCTTAACGACAGGCAGTGCCTTCTTGCCACGGTCGTGTTCTCATCTCTGCGAGCCGACCGGACACACACACACACTGACACACACACACATACACACACACACTCACACACGCACGCACATACGCACACACATACATACACTCTTCACCTCTCGACTCCTACCCATTATTCTCCTCTTACGACAGGCAGGGACTTCTTGCCACGGCCGTGTTCTTATCTCTGCAAGCCAAACGGACATACACACGCACACACACACACACGCACACGAACCCGCACACGCACACACTCTCCACCTCTCGACTCCTATCCATTAGTCGCCTCTTACAACAGGCATGGCCTTCTTTCCACCGCTTTTTTCTTATCTCTGCGAGCGAAGGGACACACACACACACATACACACACACACTCACACACACATGCACACACGCACGCACACACGCACACACACATACACTCACACACACACAAACACGCACATACGCACACACATACATTCTTCACCTCTCTAATCCTACCTATTAGTCGCCTCTCACGACACGCAGGGCCTTCTTGCCTCGGCCGTATTCTTATCTCTGCAAGCCAAACAGACACACACACATACACACACACTTACACACGCACACACACGCACACACGCACACACACACATACACTCGTCACCTCTCGACTCCTACCAATTAGTCGCCACTTACGACAGGCAGGGCCTTCTTGCCGCGGCCGTATTCTTATCTCTGCAAGCCGAACGGACACACACACACTCACACACACACGCACGCACACACGCACACACACGCACACACACACACACAAATACACTCTTCACCTCTCGACTCCTACCCATTAGTCGCCTCTTAAGACAGGCAGGGCCTTCTTGCCACGGACGTATTCTTATCTCTGCAAGCCGAACGGACACACATACATACACTCGCACACACACACACGTTCACACGAACACACACACACACACGCACACACAAACACACTCATACACGAACACACGCACACACACACACGTACACTCTTTACCTCTCGACTCCTACCCATTAGTCGCTCCTTACAGCAGGCATGGCCTTCTTGCCACGGCCGTATTCTTATCTCTGCGAGCAGAAGGGACCAACACACACACATACACATATACACACACACATGCTCACACACACACACACGCACACACGAACACACACACACACACAAGCACACATACACTCTTCACCTCTCGACTCCTACCCATTAGTTGCCTCTTACGACAGGCATGGCCTTCTTGCATACAGACACACATACACACTCACACACACACACACACCTACACTATTCACCTCTCGACTCTTACCTATTACTCGCCCCTTACGACAGGCAGGGCCTTCTTGCCACCGCCGTATTCTTATCTCTGCGAGCCGAACGGACACACACACACACACACTCACACACACGGACACACAGACACCTACACTCTTCACCTCACGACTCCTACCTATTACTCGCCCCTTACGACAGGCAGGGCCTTCTTGCCTCGCTGTATTCTTATCTCTGCAAGCCGAACGGACACACATACATGCACACACACTTACACACACGTTCACTCTTCACCTATCGACTCCTACCCATTAGTCGCTCCTTACAGCAGGCATGGCCTTCTTGCCACGGCCGTATTCTTATCTCTGCGAGCCGTAGGGATACACACACTCACACACACACGCACGCACACACACACACACACACACTCACAAACATCAACACAGACGCACACGCACACACGCACGCTCACACGAACACACACATACACTCACACACACACACACGCACACACACATGCACACACGCACACACACATACACTCTTCACCTCTCGACTCCTACCTATTAGTCGCCTTTTACGATAGGCAGGGCCTTCTTGCCTCCGTCGTGTTCTTATCTCTGCAGGCCGAACTAACACACACACAAACTCACACACGCACACACACACGCACACACACATACACTCTTCACCTCTCGACTCCTACTTATTAGTCGCTCCTTACAAGCGGCAGAGCCTTTTTGCCTCGGCCGTATTCTTATCTCTGCATGCCAAACGGACACACAAACATACACACGCACGCACACACACACACACACACATACACGCTTCACCTCTCGACTCCTACCCATTAGTC